>NW_009952990.1:4124997-4174054 GCF_000747805.2 Chaetura pelagica | reverse complement strand
GCCGTGCTCGCTGTAGGCTGAGGAGGAGGCGGGGAGGCTCGGGCAGGCTCTCGCCAGGTCTCCCTCCCTCTCCTCCGGCTGGCGAGGGCGAGAGGCGGCGGGGGGAAAAGAGTTAAATTTGCAGTGCATCTCCCCGCGGAGATGCGGGGCGGGATGTCTGCCCGCTGTCCCGCTCCGGACCCTGCCCGGGGCCGCGGGGCTGGGCTGGGAGAGGAGCCCTGCACCGGGAAACGTCTTTCCTTGAACGGAGAAGGCAAGGCAAGCAAGGCAAGGGCTTTGTTAAGTTGGTTCCCACCACCAGCCACCCGCAACCGCTTTGGGTTGCGGTCACAACTTCGGCTGCCCGTGTGTTTGCGGTGCAGACTGAATGTCGAGGCTTTTCCTGAAGGTGGCGGTGGTTTCTTGTGCAACGCCGTGGGGTGCTCATTTCCAAGACAACCCCCGGTGAAGCGAGCGACTAACTGAGAAAACCTTCCCGGCTGTAATTTAAGGGGGAAGACTCTTTGTCTTCTCCCCTCCCATTCTCAGGATCCGGGGGCAGCACCGACAGGCTGCACTGCTGCGTGACAAGTCTCTCCGGCCCCAAAACCATTCCAAGAGCTGCTCCTTCCAGAGCGGCTGATTTATTGTTGGCATATCTCGGTTATAGGGCGGTAGGGTGTTTCTCAGATATACTCGGGGTAGAAGTGCACGGAGGGCAATGTTGCTGAAGATGTAATCTGGGAGAAAGCGTGTTGTGTGAGCAAGGCTGAGGTACTGAAAGGGAACACAGGCAGGATCGGCACAGAGTAGCTGTTTTGTTTCCTTAAAAAAAAAAAATGAATGTTGGGGAACTCTGCAATCATAATGAAAAGAATGATGGGGGATTTTCTGAATGGCTTTACCTGCTTTGTAAAGTGAGGTACTTGTTAGAAAAAAATCACAGTTCTTCTAATCCTGCTCTCACTAGGCTACTCTGTTGAAATCCTTCCTTTGGATGAAATTGCTACAAAAATAAAACAAGCATAGGAAGCAGAGAAGCCTAGGCAAGGTCTTCCTTCTTTGTACAGTAATATAATAATCAATAAGGTGCTGCACTTTATTACAGTCAAAATATTTTGAAGTTCTTAATACAGACTTTGGGTTCTGAACTAGGTAGTTAGCATTAAAATATTCAGAGAAAAATGCCCTATTTGTTCGGGAATGAGTATCAGTTTCTTAAAAATTCCATTATTACTGTTTTGTACTCTAGGGACATAAAGAATCAGGGTCATGTTGCCAGCTTGCTGTGTAGCTTTCAATGCTTTTAAGCAATTAATAAATGGATGTTATGGAATGCTAAGTCAGGTGAATGTATGTATTTGGAGTACAGTCTGCTCATTATTGCATGCTTAATAGTGACAAGTAAATAACTTAGTGTTCATGAAGAGCACTAGATTGACTGCACCAGAACAGAACGGACTAATGGCTGGAATAGCCATTAAATAAATAATGGCAGTGCTAACTTTTTCACTGGGTTCAGACATTACCTTATCCCTTCAGGGCACTTACGGTAAGCAGAAGGGTAGATGGCTCATCCTTCCTACTTGTACCTCAGCCTGTTTTCTGAGATCCCCAATAAACAGATACGCCTGAGAGGCCTGGATCCTTATCATTGCATAATCACAGAGCAGGGAGGAGTTCTCCCTCTCGCAGGTGGTGCTTGTGACATTGTTGGCTCTTGAATAGAGAATGTGGAGCCTTGAACACATGGGATTTTTTAACAGCTTGAGAAATAATTGTAGTATATTTATAACGGTTAGGAAATGTATGGCAGTGATGTAGAAACTCATATATTCTCCTTCACGTCTTCCCAAAATCTCCCATTTTTGCAACCCGATGTTTGTGTTGCGATTTTGTGTGATGCTTTAACAAAAAGTTCATGAAAAAGAATGACAGTAAAAACCTGGAATTAAAAAAAAATAACGCATTCAGGTAGTTTTCTGTAAGGTTTGAACTGAACAGTTTAGTTTGCTTGATAGGTCTGATTTGTGTAGTGAAGCATTAGAATGCCTTTGCATTATGATCGACCATCTGAAGAATTGCAGTGCAACTTCTAAGTCAGACTGGAGTCAGCACTTGAACTTGCTAGCCTTTCAGCACATGAGCAGCAGCCCTAGTGTTTTTGAAAGCATTTAAACTGAATTAAGCACTTAAGTACAATCGTTAGTCTATGTCTCAACCAGCTGTGATTATGTGAATTATATCTTTGATACAAAATATGACCACAGGTTACAGCGAGTACATAAAAATGCAGAGGCTTCTGTCTTGAGTATTTTGGATGGTTAAAGGTGTTTGGAGTGTGATCCTGATCCAGTTGGGCGAACTGTTTTTCTACCCCATGAGCATGTCTTCATCTATTTGGGCATTTCTACTATATAGGCTCAGTCAATAAAACAAAGCTCAGGTGTAGGCGTTTGCTCTGGTCTAAGTCAGTGACTTTAATTTGTGATGTTCATTTCAATGAGAGTAGGAACAAACCCTAGATGAGGCTCTTAGGCAAAATTTTGTCACTATGTTATTTTAGAAACTAGAGAATTTATAAAGTGGATCATCTCTAAAGAGTCTCATCCAAAGCCCTTTCAATGAATGGCAGTAATTTACTGATTCCAACGGCCCTTGGACCAGGTCCTAGAAGTTATGGGTGCTTGATAGTTTATGGCTTTGGATCAATAACTGTGATATAACATTTTTTCCTTTTGCTGTCCCTGTGATTGTAACTTCAGCTGGTTGAAAATGCGAATAAATATTTTGCAAAATAATGAAATCAAAAACTCTGCATACACTAGATGTACTTCATAACTTCATGTAAATCAGGAAAGATGATTTCTGCTTAGGCACCCTGAGGTACATCTGTTAGAGGATAAAAAAAACAACAGAATAACACTAAAATAAAGGAATTAAGCATTCTAGTAGACAGTATTATCAATTTCAACAGTATTTAATTTGCATCAGGCAAAAACTGACCACGCAGAGACTAGAGGAGGAGGCATAGTGGAAGAAGACAAGGGCTTTAATGGAAGTTGGATATCTGTCCTTTTGCATCTGGGCATCTTCCCTTGAATACAGCATGTATTTTCTGATTTCTTGTAGGAGCAGTGCTGCAAGTGGTGCACAGACAGGCTGAATTTGTTTTTAATATAAACATGTATAGTCAAGAAGGCTGTGTATGTAAGTTAGAATTCTGTCAGTTGCTTCTGAAGATCAAAGTGAGGCTTGACAAACTAAAAAAAATAACTTCCAGAAGTAAGTGGGATTTATTATCATAAAGAGGGAAGAATATTCATACTGTGGGGATGAGATTATTTAATTTTCTGTAACTACTACAAATAAATTGTGGTAATCCTGATATAATCTCATCTTTGTGTAATAATACACTCTAATACCCTTAAATAGCAGGTTGGGATAGAAGGGTGAGCTCTGGAAAATGAACAGGACTCCATGAAAACTGGGAGGAAAATGTGAACTTACTGACATGTAATATATATTTGCCTAATCATATTCTGTAGTGTAGTAGAAAGTGTCTTTATGTAACAGGAAGTTACAGTCTAGGTATATTATAAATAGACCTATTCATTTTTTTTTTAACTAAAAAAATGTCTTTATTTTCAGTAAAATCTTCCTCTCCCAAAGCTTAAGGAAGGTGTGTGTATAGGTCATGCACTAGTCTGGATCATTCCTACTGATTCTGAGTTAAAAAAGATGCTCAGCCTCGAAATGAAGATGCCTTTTCCAGAAAGTTCAGTCTTGAATGATGTCAAAAAAGTCAACTTATGTCTTGTTCCTGAAGGCTGAAGTTTAGAGTCAGATTTACTCTTACTAAGGATGGGGAATATGTTCTGGAAACTGGAGAGCAGGTTTGTGTCAGTGGTGCAAAATAAATGGTTCTGTCCAGAGGCCTGGGGTTCAGCGTTCAATAGCACCTGTTGGTCCTCAGGGAGGGACAAACAATACCTTTTGCTGTGTGAAAAACTCTGCCCTAACATAATTGAGCAAGGGCACCCTCCCAGAAAGAAACCACATATGGGTTAGGCCCTTTGTTTTAGGAGGCATAGATTCAAGCCACTCCAATAGCATGGGGAAGTATGGTGTACCAAAGCCCAGCCAGGACTCTGGGTGTGAGCCCTGACGTGCTTGTGAGTTCTCTGATTGCTAAATTGTCTGGAGCCTTATTTTCATTGTTAAAGTAGTACTCAAAATGGGACAGATAGATGTTGTTGTGGTCATCTAAGAGTAGTAGTCAGCTGAGCACATGGGAAATGTCAGGGTCTAAAAGAGGGTCCAGTTAACAGCAGACTGAACGGGCAGACTTTAGTTCTTGTATCGCCTGATGAGCTTGTGTCTGGCATATGTTGAAGTAGTTGGGTGATTTTTTTACCTTTAAATATTACCAAGTACTTGTGCTGTCTGATATATGCAAAGAATGTAGCATTAAAATGCAACGTGCTACGTGTATGCTGGCAATGACAATCACTGCTGGCGACATTTCTGCTTGGAAAGGACGTACTTCTTTAAATAGTCAGTGTCCCCTTTGACTTTCGCTTAATGTGGCTCCATTTGCAACATAACCTCTTTTTTTCTCCAGAGTTTTGTAAACTTGGAGGGAATAATCTAAAAGTTAAGTGTTTATGTTAATTCTATGCTGGCTCCTCTGCTGATGCTAAGATGTGGGTGGGGAGAGGAGAGAAATCATGTATTCACTGCACCCACTCCTCTGGGTGCGGATCCCAGACCTGCAGAATGTATATTCTCTAAATATCTCTGCACAGAGATTAAAGCCAGTGCATCATTTTCTGGCATATGTCTTGCAATTTCGTGTATAACTTATCCTATGCATACTGCAAAACACACTGCAGTGAAATCTTTTCATTCAAATGCCAAACACGCTCCATCAGCAGGGAAAAGTTTTGCGTTTGTTTTTTCTTAATAAGTCCAGGAAGGAGTTGCCATTTACATTTGAAGAAAGAGGGGGAAGGCCCTATCCTCTGATGTGGTTATCAACCAGAGACAATTACTCAAGTTTGTGGAAATGATGGGGCATAACTCCCTGGCCAGAAATGCGAAAAAAATATTTGCGATAGGGAAAGGAGAGGAAGGAGATAGGAGAGATGTATTGACAGCATTCACACAAAAAAGTTGTCAGTGTAAATATTTCTATTATTTTAACTACATGCGTGTAACTATTTGGGATGCAAACATGAACAGTGTCGCATCGCATGTAAAGGCTACAAAGCACCATCTCACATTAATCATCTGAACATGGGTGTCTCAAGCTTTGTTCTCTGCATTCAATTTCATTGCTTTATGGATGTTTTCTTGGTGTATTTTGGAATAACAATACATTTGAGCAAACTGCAGAAGCTGGGAGCCAAACAGCTTTTATAAGAAACTCAAGTGGAGGCCACTGTTGTCATAGGAAAGCAGATGTTTTTACTTAGGAAGGGTTGAACCATTACATTCAAAGGTCTGGCTCAGGGAATCAAGTGTTGGAAATTAACAGAGGAAAACCCCCCATGATCCATTTTGGCTCGAATAATTTTTTGGAGCAGCTGGGGCTAGCAAAGACGTACATTGAGGCCAGTAAGCACTTGCATTACTCCATCCTGTGGAGATGTGTGTTGATATATATCAGCCCCTTATAGTCCAGGGGCTCTGTTTCAGGCTGTGGGATACCAAACTTAGAGGGTACACTGCACATACATTACATTTTTTTAAATTTATTTTTGCATCAGGAATCCTGGAACTAAATCAGCGACAGAGCCTGAAGCTTTTCAGGATCCAGATGCACAATTCCTTGATTTATAGGTCTACCTGAGCTAGAAATTACATTTGCAGGGCTTCTTGATACTAACTGGTAATTGGAATCAGGACATACTGGCTGACAAACACTTTTAAAAAAAAAACACACAACTTTTTTTTTTTTTTTTTCTCCTTGTGATGGAAAAACCATGTTACCTCATTGCCAAGTCAGTGATGGATGCCCAATTTCTGTGCCATTAGTTTTTCATTATCATCGGCCTTTAGTTTTGGCACTTTTACCTGTAGTATTTTCCAAATAACTTCCCATTTTCCAAATGGGAAAAGGAGAGCTAACAAATTAAAGGCAAATATCCACCTTCTCTCTGATAGTAACAGTTAAAAAGAATGTAGACTATAAGGGCTAATTCAACAGGGCTGTCCAAATTGTTGTTACCAAGGCTCCTGAGAGATGAAGGCCCAGATAATGGACTAATTGCTTTAAAGTGGCCATCATGAGTTTGAGGGACACGATTAGAAAACTTAAGTTTTCTGCTATGGCCATGATACTTCTCGTAAATAATTTACAAGTTCTAAGATCAGAGGACCATTAGGATTATCCTGCTTTTAAAATATAGGCCATATATTTCACTTGGGAATTTCTGACTTGTCTACTCCACTATGAAATAAGAGTATGTAGTTTAGAAAGTCCTCCCAGTCTTGTCTTCAGGATTCCCCAAAATCCACCCTGGAAAACTTTTCTCTGTGATTTGCTTGAAATCCCTTTAAAAGACTTGCTATTTGCAGCTTAAACTCTGCTGATCCCGTAACCACTGAAGCTGTGAGAGCAGCAGCTCTCAGCTTTTGTGTACGCTGCTTACCCTGCAATCCCCTCCTGGCTGCAGAGCTGGGAAATCATTGGCAAAGCAGGCTGTGCAGGGTGACCAAGGCTTTTTGTATTTATTTTTTTTTTTATGGCTGCCCATGGGATCCAGCCTTGTATGAAGGGCTTTGGTGGATTAGATCTTGCTGGAACTCTTAAGTCGTCTTCCCTTCTAAACGTTATCCCAGGCCAGAAGTTAAAACCTTGCTAGCTTGCTTTTTGGCAAGCTCTGTCTGCTGGATTCATGTGTTCCTTCACTGATTAGCTGGTTCTACAGAACATTTTTTTGAATTCTTGGATGAACTCCATTTTCTTCTCTTAATCCACCTTTTTTATAAGACCATTTTGCTTCGCTCTCCATTGGAGGGGCTCATCCTGTCTGCCTGGTTATTTCCAGAATCTCATTTTTTAAAATTAAAGAGTCACTATCATATAGCTTTAAAAGCACATACTTGTTCAATATTTTGTTTTCTTAGTTATATATTTTAATTTGCCATATACCTATAGTAGGCCTCAGCTTCTGCTGCAGTTTCAGTGAACTACAGGATTATGTGAAGATTCATATACACAATAGGTGTCTTAAGTAACCATTTTACATCCAAAACCTCCGGGGAGAAGTATTAAGAGGCCCCTTTTGGGATGTTAATTAACTTCCTTTCTACTGTTTACTGCTCCTGCTTTCACAGGGAATTTAGGGTGTTTCTTTTTCTAGCAAAGAACACAGATCTTTCTTTTTTACTCTATATAAAGTGGCAGTTTTTAACAGATGCACACTTAGTGTGATACAAAATACAACACAAAATATTTTTCGAGCATTCTTGTGTATCTTCACAGCATCATATGGAAATATTCTAGCATATACATACAGTATAAAAATACTAAGCTCTGTATTTCTGTGGGGTCTTTCATATAATTTTGAAATTCTGTAGAAGCACTTCAGGTTTTGCTTTACACTCTCCCCTGTGAATTCAAAGAGCCTTAATATTAATTTTCAGGAGGTTGACCAAGACGGAGAGCCAACTTTCCCCTTTTTTTCCCGTTCCACTTTCTTCCTTTCTAAAAAAATGTAAGCAGGACCAAATTCCATGTTTTTGATGAAAATCTAATCAGGAGAGATGTACCAGAGTCAGGAAGACTTTATGCAATGTAGTAAAAGAAATCAAATAGCAATAGCTACCACTATGTAGAGAGAGTGATACAAAAAGTTTTGCATTCCAGCTCTTTACATTTAGCTCCCGACTGCTTCTCATTTCTTTCTGTGAAGAAATGCTAAATGGTATCAGCTCCAGATCGCTCTCGTTTTTTAATAAAAGAACAGTTTCAAGTTAGGTCCCTGAACTGAAGATTTGCTTTCTGAAAGCACCGTGTGATTTGCATTTTCTGTCAACATCAGGGGGAATTGCTGAATACTCAGCACTTCAGGAAGCCAGCCCACCTATGAAAAATGCAACGTGGTTCTATGAGGAGACCTAGAATTGCCACTTTTCATTAAGAACAAGGGCATTCAGTTTCTTGCTCTAAAGTTTCAAATTGCCTGGTGGAATAAAATGCTGATCATGTTTGGCCTTTGGGATATAGATTGTTTCAGGATTGGTGTCAGTATTATCAGAATGAAATATCCTGTAGGTTTAGATTATTGCATCTTGGAAATCCGGTAATTAAAAATAAATAAATAAATTTGTATTTAACACGCATCTGGAAATGGTATGTTTGACCTTGGCGAAAATAACAGCTTGTGCAATAGAAACAAAAGGAGTGA
This sequence comes from Chaetura pelagica, assembly GCF_000747805.2. NCBI lineage: Eukaryota > Metazoa > Chordata > Aves > Apodiformes > Apodidae > Chaetura > Chaetura pelagica. The sequence goes on along the minus strand of NW_009952990.1, from coordinate 4,165,658 downwards.
CACGGTGGGAGTACTATGTCCCCAGGGCCTTGTTACTCAAGGCAGGTCTGCACTGCTGGCACATTTATGTCGCTGGTGGGTGTCAGTGTCAGCAGAAGCCCTCAGTGCAGTTACAGCAGCGAACAGCTCCTTTTAACTCATCTAATAAAGGTTATTGCACTTAAAGGGGATAGTTTACTGAAGGGCAGAAAGTGTTTTCCTTGACCAATGAGTACAAAAGTTTGATATTATTAGAAATATTTTTTAATCTATTCTAGAGGAATTTACAGATTAAATTGCCTCTGAGCATTAAAATAAACAACTCTTTTTTTCCTATTTTTTTCTTCACCCCCCCCCCCAATTTTTTATGCATTCTTGTGGCTTTCTTCTGCCTCTTTTACAGTTTGTCATCTTCATTCTCAAAGTGCTGCCACTAGAATTTGATCTATTGCTTCAGGAATAATCACACTGGTGCTGTATATACTAGTAATTTTATCTCCTTTCTTCAAGTCTTTTGTTCAGAATGGAGGAAATGAATTTGATCTTTGTGCTTCAATGCCAGGGAAGAGAGAGAGGAAGCAGAGATGAGACTTTCAGACTACATATGAGGAGTGAGGCACTAGAATTTGAAGCAAAAATAGATTTTCCTTTGCCTTCTCCAGATGAATCTCACTAGCTACAAGCAAATCTGGTCAGTCTTAGTATTGCAGTTGCAAGTAGATAGCCTGATCATTTGGGTGATGCTGTGGGATGTAAACTATTCTAGCTGAACATCTGGCTACTTAAGTTGGGACATGTTAGAGCAGATATTAGCATCTCAATATGGAAGCTGCTCTTGGTTTAGGTAGAGGATTGGTCTTGATGTAAGAGCTGGAGTTTCCATTCAAAAGAAATAATGGTTTCCAATGCATTGCCAAGGTTTCTTAGGATGTTTGAGTGCTCTAATTACACCAAGCAATTAAGCAGCAAGAGCAGAGACATGTGGGACAAGAAGGGTGAATTATAACCTACTTTGAAAAAACTAACATTTGAGGCTGGGATTAGAACATCCTATAAATGTTAATGGGAGTTTCTCAAGGGGGAGGAAGTTTTGTGTAGGAGGTGTGAGGTGACATATAGCTTAAATATGTAGCCAGCCTTTAACACAGTTAAGACAGTCCATAGCAAACCTTTTACATGACCTAATAACTCTTCTAGAAATACTGATCAGGGGATTTATAACTCAATCTAAAATGCAGTAAAGGCAGGGCATAGTGATGTAAGGAGGACAAAACAGAAAAGATTTCTCCTTTTGCCTTTGGGAGGTATTTGCTGTAGCAAATATATTTATGCCAGGTGTTTGAGTTTTTTTAATTTTTCATTTCTCAGGGACTGTGCTCCTACGAGGGTGCACCACTTCCTCCTACAGTTTCCCTCTCTGAAAATTACTCAGTTTGTGCAGGTCTCACAAAGGAGATACCAGCAGTGAGTCATCTGGTCACCATCTCTGTCCTGAAGCTTTCAGCTAGCTCTTGGAAAAGCTATAGTGGCTTGTACTGTGCTGAAGAACAACTATTTCCCTTGAGTAAAACCTCCCAAAATAGTTGGGAAGGCAGGGTTTAAAATGACATGCCTCAATTTTCTGACACTGAAATAGAGTTTCAAAATTAGTACTGTTTCAAATAATTGTGGAAATTCAGCTGCACTTTTGAGAAATGCTTATAAGATGCAGTGAGCTGGTTTCTCAGATTAAGATTTCACAATTGTTATGATTTGCTAGTAAATTTGGAGCTTGTCAGTTGAAAAATTCTGTCTTCAAATGTGTAACAGGGGCCTAATAATATGCTTTTGTATGTATTAAGCCTCAGGAGATATTATTCTGAATTTGAAAATTATGCTGGTATGATCAATCATGTTCACGGCAAACATGGCTAGTTTTTTCATCAAAATGAAAACATATGGGTGTGTTTTGACACAAGTATTATGGGATTAATTAGCAAAAGCAGATTTTAAGGAAGCAAGGCTGTGCTAGTACCTGATCTTATTTGTTCCTTTGCCAGTTGAAGTTTAAATGCAGCAATGCTGAGGAGACCCAAAAGTAGTACAAGGAGAAAAAAAGACTGGTCTAGGTTGAAGCCAGTCACTTATTGATAGAATGAGGTGATGCTCCCTAAAATGTATGTCCTTAAAATGTTTATCAGTCCATATGGTGCTGACAATTATTTGAAAGCCTCTGATACACTATTGTTCTTGAGTTTAAAGCCATTGGTTGGGCAATAGGGGATGAATGAGGTGTGGTGGCAGCTTTATTTTTTAAACACAGAAGAAGATATTGGATATTGAAACCACATTTTTTGTTTACCTAAATATGAGCCAAAGCTATGACTCGTGGAGCCCCGTGTTCCCACTTAGTTGGAAAAAAAGATTTACACATAGGAAGAAGGGCAATTCAGAGCACCTTATCTGCTGAGGTTTGTCAGCATGAATACCTCCTACTTTTCTCTCCTTCTCTCCCTTGGTGTAGTCAGTGCTGAAATAGTGCTGGTAAAGAAGGCTGGTCCAAGGACTATTTACTGACAGAATCCTGATTAAGCCTCTAAGAAAGTAATTAAATGGGATTTAAGCAACGTCTTGGCCTACACCAGCCCTTTGCTCAAGGAATAATTTAATCCTGAGTTTAAAAAATGTTTTCAATAATCATATTATAGAATCATAAGACTAAGCAACAGAAAATACCTCTTAAGTCATTGTTCTAAAATGTTGCAGTGCTTGACTGTGCTACCAGAGTGTGCTCCCCATTTAGTGTTGCGTTCATCAGCTCATGTGATAAGTTTCTCAGTCTAGAGGATTCCCATAATAAATTCTGACCCTGCTTCATTTGATTTGGGTGTAGTCTTGTACACAAGAAGGACTTTGTGCAGCCTTCTGCTTTCTTACTATGGGCAATGGTGCTGAAGAAAGCAAAGGTTACGCATCAGGTATTTTTATTTCACCTCCTGTTTGTGTCCCCATGGAGGGGAATAGTAATTGATTAGCCTCTTTTCTTGTCCACCCAGTTGCACAAGTTGGCAGAGTTGGCAGAGGAGTTGCTGTGGCCAGGTAATAATAAATTGAGCGTAGCTCCTGTTTGGGGCTATTAGTTCAGCCAAAGGTAGACATTTGTTGCTTCTTTATTCCATATTATTTTGCTCTTTTTACATTTATCTATCTGTTTACTTCCATGTTCTCATGTAATGCAGTATTTAGATTGTAACTATAAATTAGAATATTTATAATTAGACTTTATTTCTGCAGAAGCTTTTTAGTTGCACGTCTGTTTCAAAATAATTTATTGACCTGGAACACTGTGTTTTGAAAATGAAAAGTACAAAAACACTCAGCTTCTGTAGCAAACTAATACTTTGTTCTGAAATGTCAACTATTCACAAAATAAATTGTCAAGGTCTGAACATATAATTTCAAATTTGATTTATACAAAATCGAACTTCTGCCTATGAGCCCTTCTGTTTGTTTTTCTTTCAGATTATTGAATCATGAAAACCTTTGAGGCTTTGGGTTCCCATCCCAGCTTGGCACAGGGCATTTCTTTTGAAATCTTGGATTTTCACAAGATGGCAAAATGATTTGCTGTTCAGCTGCATGTATAATGACACTGCACTGAAAATCAGAGCTTTTTTCTTCTTGGACAAACAAGAATCTCCCAGGCCAGATGTTCTTTGCCTCACTGTCCCTTGGGTCTTCCATTTCTCTCTGTCTCCTATGACAGCATCCCAGTAGGTGTGGGGGGCTCTTTGTGCATGAGGAGAGTTGGCTGAGTGGAGGGAAGAAAGGGATCACCCAGACTGGCTGCTTACATGAGAGCTGAGTGGCCTTGCTGCTGTGAAAGGGGGCAGGGAGGATGGTACTTGCCTGAGGGATGAGGTAAACTGCTAGTGCAGGGGAACAGATGCAGGTTCTTCTCTGATGTGCTGGCCCCATACATAGTTCCTTCTCACCTTGGTGTGTTTTGTTTATCCTCCAGCAAAGAAGATTTTCTCCAGCATTAGTATTTTTTCTGCATTTCTGCACACACAGCATCCATTCCGTTCTGTAGCCTGGCATGTTACTTGGAAAAACTGCAAATAGTGTGATGAAATTACTTAGCTGGCGATAACAATATGTGAAATGCCAATCAAAGGCTATGTGACTGCACATGGGAGGAACAGCCCTGAATTCCATGTATGCTCAGGACTGGCACTGATTTAAAGGGAAGCATGGTGTTTCTGAGCAAAGCAGAACCAGGCAGAGGATATACAGCTTTGACCTGATGCAGCTTTTGCACTAGAAGAATATGAAATATTTATCAATACTTGAGACTGTGCATTTTCTGTTTGGTCTGTATGAAGCCTATTGAAAATGTGATACGTGCAAGATAAAACAAACTGAAGCAATCTTCCAACCCAGTTCTGTACTGATTGCTGCAAATATGAGTTCAGTGTGCAACGACTCTGATCAATCCTTAGAATACCCATTTTCAAAGGAACCATACGAGTTCGTTTATTGATTTGTCACCTATGGATGAGTATTTCTGCTACCAAAATGTTTAAAATGACACACATTTAAAATTAGACTTGGCAGAGCACTTTGCCTAGAGATTATTCTTGTGCAGTATTGATTCACAGCACTGCTGTGAGCTGGATTACTGTCCAAATTGGAAAAGCCAGCCGTAGAGAGGTCTTTATCCTTTAATAACAATTAGCTCCTTTCTTAGAGCGACACAGCTGACCGAAGCAAAGCAAAGCTGCAAAATGTCGGGCAACCAGGGAATATAAGGCCTGTTCTTCAGGGATGTGAGCTGCAGTGGAAGGGAAGAAAAACAGAAAAGCACCAAGAAAGATGGTTTTCTGGAACTGGAAACTAGATGTGGTGGTGCTGTTTGTGTTACTAATAATCAGGTGCTCTGAGGAACTGGGTCGCACTCGCCTCTCACTTCTTGGGCTTTCACCCACCAGCTGCCTGATTGATCGGAGAAACCTAACGGCAGGCGTGTTGCCTGCTGTCCATTTAGCTCTGAAACATTTATACAAGCATTCATGGATGCTGAAGAAATATAAACTCCATGTCTCTTTCCATGATACACAGGTAAATACTCATAGGTGTAGAATTGTGAAATGTTGGAGTCTCTTGTGAGCATGCTTTTAAAAGCTTGTGAGTGAATCCCTTCCTGGCAAATCCTCCTCTGCTGAAATAGAGAAAATGTGGCTGTCCCGAAGAGTTTGGGCTGTTAGATGGATGGTTGACTCTGATGGGAGGATCTTACAGTGCAATTGTCCCCTGCTGGTCTTAGAAGTAGGAATTAAGAGTGTGTTTCTTTTCAGGTGTTTCTGAGATACCCAGAAAGCATTCCCCAAATCCATGGCTTGCCAAGTTGCTCTGTTCTTCTGCACGGTAGTTCATGTCTTGCTCTTCCTCATTTCTCCACTGACAGCTCTATAGATGGCCACCTTTTTTTCCTGCTTCAGTGTGAGCAGTAGAGAAGCCTGTGCTGTACCATCAGAGCAGAGCATCTGCCTGTGTAAAGTCTTGCTTGTTGTTTTGGGGAAAAATTAAGGGCTGATAGAAGAGGTGAGGGTTCTGAGGAGCTAGATATAAACAGTATTGAGGTAATACCTGTCATTGTAATATTTTCAAATTTGAGAAAAGCTGTGCCTTTGACCTTTCCTTCTAAGCTTGAGATATCTCTGTGTCTTCTGTGCAGAAATTAAACCAAGGCAATTAATTTCTAAGGTCTGTCTTTTAGGCTGGCCAAGAAAACTGTGAACAAAATTCGGAGGAGGCATGCACATGTCAGAGTGACCTGGGACTGTAAACCTGTTCTTAGAGATATTTTCACTGATTTCAACTTCTGTCTCCTGCATATGAAGCATGTTGTGCAGCTAATGCCCTCAGACTCAGACACAGTTACATACTTAGCATTTGAAGTTGCAGAGTGGTGCATCTAAACATATTTGCTTATCTATAAGCTTTTAAACCTAGACTATACTGTTATGATTAAGTTAGTAAAATTTGACATTATTACACTAATAACAGTTGCACTGCATTATAGAATGGAAAGAAGGTATTATAAATCTCCTTTTGAAGCTCTAGAAAATTATCCAGGGGAAAAATTCTAATGTTATTTTAATTGTGCATTTGGTTCATAAGCACTTAAGTGTAATTTTCAAAGTGGTTAACATATAACAGACATTATCCCATATGCCATAAAGTTACTTGAGGATAGCTTCTATGTTTATTAAGGTAACACAAATGTATCAACTGCACATACTCATTAAGAAACTGTCTATCTCATAAATTACTTTTAATGCAATTCAGTGTTTTTATTTATGTGTTTATAAGTTCCTACTGGAAATGTAATTATAGATATGCAGTGCTGAAAAATGCATACGTCTTAGTTCCTCATGTGAAAAGATGAAGATATGCAATAACATTTCAGCTTAAATAACTGGTAAGTGTGGATTTGAATTTAAGTGGGCAGCAATTATAACCTGCGACTTAGATTCAGTGTTTTTAATCCTGTTTCATTGGGGCTGGGCATGTGTAGGTGGATGTGTATTTGTTAATTGTGTTTGCTTAGTTTCCAATTCTAGAAACAACTCCAAAATATTTTTCCCACATAAACGTTCAATATATTTGAATTTCAGAACATCAGCTCTGTTGCAGTGACCTCTACAATTTGAAATTTGATGTGAAAGTAATCTGTAATTATCTTTTTGTATGAACTCCAGACAAGAGACATGTCATGATGACTTACAAGAGATTAACAAAATGAGGGACTTTAAGAATTTAGTTTCTGGTCCTGAGAGTAGGGAGCACAGTGTTGACTTTTAAGTACTGATTACAGAAAAGCTGCAGAGGTTCTTGAATTTAATTATTTCTCAGGGGTGGCACGGATGTGAGAGAGCTGATTTTGTTTGTTAATGTTTTTGGCCCAGATCTGCCATAGATGACCTTGTACAGCCTTTCAATTAGCTTTCTTTTAAGTAGGGAATACAAATGCTTGACTCTTTGGGCATGAGATTTTTCCAGCATAGTTAACCAGCAAAAGAGAAAAGTTACATCCAAAAATATTTGTGTTGCTTTTGCTGAAATAGGAAATATAAATAAATCACATCATCTGACATGTGATGTTGCACAGGGCTTAAACAGTGTTGTAGCTTCATGCAGGAGAGCAGGGTTGCACTCTGTCCTGTGTCTCAGGGGCTTTGAATCCACATCCTCTGCTTTCCAGGACAGCAGGGCCCTACCGCATCGCAGGGCTTTTTGGGGAGTGTTCTCAGTCTTTTGCTTTGCTACTGTTTTATTTCAACTAATTAACTGTCACTACTCCAGAATGTGAATGGTACTTCTGAGGCAAAGGGAGCACTCTTGCAAGAATGATCCGAGATCTTTGTATTAACTGAAGCTGTTTCAGGAGCCTTTCAGAAAACTTCTTCAGCAGAGTACTTTGTAATCTGGTGGCTTTGGCACTGAACTGAGAAATAAATGCATTCTTTCAAGCCTCTTAATAAGGTGCATTTCCTAATTACCATGTTGTCAGCTCCTCGGAACTGAGAATCCCTTGAACACTCATGGTGTAGTACTTCCATACAAAAAAATCCTGAAGTATTCACTGGGAGTGAAGAGTAAGCGAGTGATGATCTTCTAGTTTGGTAGATGGTTGCTTATCCCTCAAGTGGTATATGTCTGCAATATTTATATATTCATACCAGGACAGTGTTAACAGGACTGATGCGTCCTTCTTTTCCAGCTGCCCCAAGCAAGGGCATCTTGGACAGGGGTGTGATGTGATTCCCCCTCTAACTGAAGGAGGGTTGTATGGAGAGTCCTGATCCTTGAAGTATGGGACAAAGAGTGAGGGAAGGCAGAAAAACTGCTTCTGCAGATTTGTGAATCCAACCATGCAGCAGCTTTTTAGTGTAGTAGAGGAAATTATGCCCTTGAGATTTTTACCCGCGGGGGTGGGCAGCCAGGTATAATTGAGCTGTCTGCTTATCACTTTATTTCTGTCTTTCACCGTATGGCTGACATCTGGAGGCTCTCCTTCTCTGCCATCCTCAGGGTAACCAGGATGGTGGATTCTTACAGGCTTAGGGAAATCTAAAAATAGTTTTTAGCAGTGGATAAAGAACAATATTTTTTGTCCTTCAAATCTATTCTTCTGCTCTTACCTAGTTTTCTGTTAGTAGCCAATACCAGGACTGTGAAGCCAGTGCTTTGATTAGGGATGATGTCAACAGGAAACATTCTTTTGCTGTAACTGGGACATGGCTTGAGCATACAAATAGATTTAACTCTGCCACTGGGATTTTCTGAGAAGTGCTGATTTGCACGCAGATTGCTTGTTGACACTTGGCTTAGTCTCTCCTAATGTGTATCATTTCTGACAGGGATGATACAACATTTCCCAGTCTGACTTAAAGGCTGGTTGTCTTTTCTTCGGTAATAAACTGGTTCTTTTCAAGTGAAATGATACAACAACATGATAGCTGTGTGTCAGCTTATTTAAGGCATACCTTTATGTGCTTATTAAAAAAAAACCCAAACAGCAATGAAACAGACACTGAAAGTGACATTGATAAGCAAATTATTTCTAAAGTGAAAATTTCAAGGCATGCTTGTTTTCTTATCCTACCTAAATAAGAAAAACATTTCTGCTTTAGGCTCAAGATACAGTAAATTGAAGCACTGTGCTAAGTTTATTGGATTGTGCATGTACAGGATTTACTACTTAAAAGCACAGAGCATCTCAGAAAGTATGAATGTACAAGATGAAGCTACAGATCACATGCAATCACAGGCATAGGAAACAAAAGTATCTTGTCATTCAGTAAGTCCATATTTGGTAAAGACTTGACAAGTAATTTTAAAAGCTTTTGTAAATTGGTGTCCTGTGAAGTTATTAGAAGACTGTGTGTTCAGTGAGTAAGTTCTTGGCATCTAACATGAGTGAGGTATCGTATTTTGCCTCTTGGAGAATACAGTTTCTCAATACATTATTGTAGGCATGAAAACTATGAACCATAAAGTACTTGTCATATGATAATTTTAGCTTTGCTAAACTGCTGTATCACTATCCCTATTATTAGAACTGTCGTTATAAAAACAAGAAGAAAATGTGTTCTGTTACCTATGTTTTTTCCCCCAAAAAAGGTCTTTATTATTATTCCTGGCAATAACTCTTTGTGTTTTCTAAATCATGTATTTAAGAAAAAAAGTAGATGAGCCTGGGTAAATTCCTTATAAGCTATTCTTGTGAACTGCCACAAAAGGTATCTGGTTTCAGTTTTATTCCACTGTTTCAGTTTTTTAGCACAGCAGATGTTTGGAGATGTACAAAGAGTACACAACAGTTGCCTTATGTTAACCCTTTGTAAATGTTATTTGAGTGAAATCTCATACAGCAAAAAAGAAATGTAGCCTTTCCTATCTTTTGACCCCAAAGGACTCAGTCTTTATTCATTGATGTAATTCTGTATTTTTACTCTATTACTTCTTACTATCACTCTTCATTTATTTCAGGCCTTTGAAGTTGCTTGGTATAATACACCTTATATATATATTTATGATGTATATGCAGGCAGCCAATGTGAGAAAAATTATTTGGGCTTTGCATGTTTTCCTGTTGTGGCTTCTGAGCCACAGAAATTTGATCAGAGAAGTAGGTTGTTGGATCCAGCAAGCACTGACAACCCCAGAGAGGTGTTTGGGGCTGAGAACCTGGGGAGGTTTCCAGGCATGTCTAGGGCAGAAGGGCCCTGCTAGGACTGGGCTTCATCTGACCTGGCTGGGGATATCTCCCTTCAGCTAGTGTGGCAGGAGTTCCTGTACCATCACAGAGTAGGCACTTCTATGTGGAAAAATTAATCTGACCTATTTAGAATAAAAATAATTGTATTCTAGAGAAAGCTTATTTCTCTCCGTGAAGTATAGAGGCAGCATCAGCTGGCTGGTATAGATGTAGATGTCTCCTATAAGGAGATCTGTATTGTGTCATCTAGAGGCTACCCTAGATGTCTGTGGGAATTTTAATGTACAGAGCTGTAGTAGCAAGACATTTCCATCACCTCTGGCTTTCAGTGGGATTTCAGCAGACAGCTCTCGTCCCACCACCCCCCTTTGTCTTTATCAGTTACCAAAAAAATCCTTTTGTCTCTCATGTCTAGCCAGAAAACCTGGAAACCAGGCCAGCAAAGCCATATCATGTGCTGGGAACCAGGGTGGGGGCAGCAGTGTACCTTGGAGTGAAGCCTGGGGAGCTCCTCTGTGCCACCCCGTGGGCACCCAGGCCACCCCTCACCTGAGCTGATGAAGGGCTTGCTGCTACCACATGGCACATGGCCGTGGCCTAGGTATACCTCTCTCTTTGTATCTTATTGATAGATGAAATTTTGTTACTCTGGGGATACATATCCTGCTCTCTGGTCTTGCTTTTAACTCGTGTATAAAGAGAAAATTGTGAGAACTATTCATGCAGAGTGCAATTTCTTTTAAAATTGCAAGGACTGTGGACATTACCAGCATCAAGCCTTAATTTCAAAAGCTGAAGGAAGGATAGTTTAGATAGTCTTGACATAATTTTTGAAATTACATGCCCTTATATTTTCCTTTCAAAGTTCATTTCAGTTGAGGTGGTAGATTTAAACCACATTACACATTAAAATTCAAACTAAAAAAAGTAAAAATTTAAATTACTGGGTTTTATGAAGATTAAACATTTCAATCAACACAAAATGGACTACTTACAGAACTATATTTAAGGAAAATTAAATGTTTGGGATTTTTTGTTTCTACTAAACATGAAAATCCCTTGCAAAATTCTTCACAAAATCACTTGCTCTTGTTCTGCACCTCCCTGTTCATGTCTCCTCATGGATGTTTTACTTGTGTGAAATTCTACACAAATATATATTTTATAATCATTATTGTGAAAGTTTCATAGAATACCTTTTTTCAGGTTCTAAAATTAGAATGGAGATCCATTGGAATAATCAGATTCTAGAAAAATTAGTGCATTTAACTACATTTTGTTTAGGGCAACTTCCATGGAAGTTTTTATGCTGGTATGTTATGTTTGAATGAATCCAAGTCTCTGGTGAATACTATTGCTCTTGGAGAAATTTGCATGATTTTAATTTGTGACTTGTGCAGTCAGCCTCCAAAGAAATACCAACAGTGATATCTTAATTCTGCTGTCATTCTCGGACACATCTTGCATTTTTTTTAGCTTTCACTGTAAAGCAGTGATAAAGCAAAGCAGAGTCCTATTTTGCTTTTGAAGGTAAGGAATTTTTAAAAAAATAATTGCTAAGTTCTGGGTCATTTGCAGCTAGGCTAAAAAGTGTGGCAGCCGCACAAACTGCTCTGAGAATGGTGAACTGCTGAACAACTGAACAGTATCTGGATGAGTAAAGCAGGGTTTCTTTCAAAGTAAGAGGTGGTCAGATAATTTGGTTTGCATTGTTTCACTGAAAGATTAAACACTTTGGTTTTGTATAACAATTCAAGTTTATTCAATTTTTGGCGTAGGCAACCTTTTAAAACAAAAACATCTTTCACTTTCAGGCACCATCTATGCATCCCAGATACCAACTGATCCCATACCATTAGAAGCATTTTCTTGTTTGACATAGAGGCACAGTAAATATTTTAAACACACAGAAGGAATGTGGGATAAAAAAGGAATGAAGCAGTGTTCTCTCAGGCTGTTCATACCCAGTTCTTCTGGTTATTCTCCAAATATTCAATGTCCATCATAGTCAAAGTACTCAGTCCTGCTGTCCGTTTACTCCGCCTGTGGCTCTCGTCCTCATTTCCCACTGCAGGAGCCTTCTTGCTCACAGTTTGCATATGCATTATCTGGGCTCACATCATTACTGCTCAAATGCTCCTTTCTCCTGCCCATGGCCACTGACTCTTGAGTGCTCTGTGGTTTCTCATCTGCCCACAGTAAGCGGGAGAGGCAGGGATCCAAGAGAGAGGAGTCATCGACAAGCAGGCTGATGAAATGTTGTGAAGAGGAAGGAGGCGTTTCACAAGGTTTTAAAAAGAGAAGGAACAGAAAAAAATTATTGCTCCCATATCTTAGGAGCAATTTCTGAGTACAGGGATCCTTTGGGAGAGCATGGCTCGGTACCATCTAAACCACAAGAAACTCAAAGACCCAAGATATTGTGAACAGAGTGCTGTATGTGAAAAGTGGATGTCTTGGTTTTGGGCCCAACATGACGAGACAAAGGACAAGGAGGGATCTTCACTGATTAAGGTCCCAGGCAAAACAGACTCACCTTGGGGAAGAATACTAATTTAATTTCACACTAATCAAACACACCCAGGACACAGACACACACAGAGCAGGGCTTGCATATGTTACCCCACCCCTCCCTTCTTCCCAGGCCCAAATCCCTTTGTTCCCGGTTTCTCTCCCTCCTTCTCCCCAGCGGCACAGGGGGACAGGGGATGGGGTTTGGAGTCAGTTCACAGGCTGGTGGTTCCTGCTTCTCCTTCCTCCTCAGGAAGAAGGATTCCTTACAGTCTTTCCCTGCTTCCCCACGGGGTCCCTCCCATGGCACAGAGTCCTCCACCAACCTCTCCTTCCTGAGCCCTTCCCACCAGGTCCGGAGCTGCTCCAGCCTGGGCTTCCCACAGAGTCACGGGGGCTTTGGGAACAAACTCCCCTGGCACCGGGGTTTTCCAAAGCTGCGCAATCAGAGTCCCCTGGTAGCAAATCCTCTGGCCACAACATCCAAGTCCACTGGCCAAGTTCACCCCTCCTGGTCCCTTCAGGGAATGTCCCACCACGTTCCTCCATGAGTGCAGGGGCACAGCTGCCATCTCGCCATGGGCTGCAGGGAAACTTCTGCTTGGGCACCTTCTGCCCCTTCTTCCTCACCAACCACCAGCACCGCTCTCCTCCTCCAGCACAGCTCTTCTCTCTCCTCCTTCTCTTCTCTGGTGTTATATGAGTTCTTTCGTATGTTAATCGCAGAGGTGCATCTGTTGTCTTCCTGATGGCTCCTTGGCTGGTTTTGGGGCAGGGGCAGCTTCTCTGCTTCTTACTGGAGCCACCCTGGGGCCCTTCCCCCACTACCAAAAAACCCACCAAACTAGAACAGTGGGGTTTGAGGCTGTAGGAAGAGATATTAACACTAGCTGTATTTAGCCACAGGAAGAAAAAATGCATTTTTACTCACATTTTTGTTTGGAATTGGTTTCTTGTTTCTGAGTCGATCCAGTATTGCTGCAGTACTTTGCCAAGTGTATTTCATTAATTGCAGGCTGGAATTGAAATTTTCTGCAAATGATCTTAAATGCATCATTTAAAGAAAATTACGAGGCTTTTTTGATTTTTCTTAGTTTTGTGATTAAATGGGGTCCAATTAAATATTTGTTCAGTTTTACTGTGAAGGCAGAGACATTGAATTGTATTCAGGGATCCAATGCATCATTGTTCTGATGATGTCCCTATTCCGCATCAGCAGTAATAGAAAGGAAAATTTCTCAATACATAAGAAAACTAACAGGAAGATCTGACAGGTAGCTAGAATTGTTTTCTAGTCTGTGATACCTATTAAATAATTAAAACCTTACTGGTAAAAGCAATAATGTAGGTACTTGTAATAAAACGGAAAAAATATTCTTGATCAGATTCTCATTTATGCAAAACACTGTTTTACTGAATCCGGACAAGGTAAAGGTGCCATAAAAAGGTCTGATTTTTACATCTACATAGACAGAAACCACAACCACAGCCAGAAGAATGAACTTATGTATAAACCTTCCACAAAACTTGAAAAACAGTATTAATAAAGTAAGACATTTAACCTGTGGGATGGACAGAAATGCAATTATAAAAGTCATTTGTCTTAACTTTGGTGTGCTGGTTGCAGCAGTCAAAGCCGTGCTGTAACACAGGCATACTGTAAAGCCAAGATCTATTTATGAAGAGGTTGTATGGAGAACTTTCTATATGGGAAACCATGAATGGAACTGGCAAATTCCTCTGGCAGTTGTAAAGTCGCACCTTTGTAGCACAACCTATGTGCCAAACAGCAGAGGAATCTGGATGACTGAAAAGCAAACCATAGCATGTAGGCCTTGAGAGGGATACTTGTGTGTAGGTATTGGTGTATCAATAGCAGTTATAATAATGTATACTTGGCAGTGATGGGCAAGTTACTAGAAGTGCTATTAGGATGGGTGGGGTGTGTTTATAACAAGAACTGCTAGCTCTTAATTTGTAATATTAGTTGTTACTGCTGTCTGCCCTAACTTGGTCAAAACCTACCAGTAGATTAAAATGCAAAATATGGTTCATTAGCCTAAGATTCCATGGACAACTTACTCTATCCATCTAGTGATTTCTATGTTAGCTTTCCAGTCTCCCTCAGAACTGTAATTTATCTTTTCAAAAGATGTGCAATGTTTATTCAGTCTTCCAAAGGTGAAGAATTTACTGCATTTTACGTGAAGTTGTACCAAGAGGCAATTTCACATGTTATTTCTGGCTAGACTTTGCTGATGTAATATTTCAGTTGTAATATGTAATGCTGTCTCTATTAGATTTAAGATCATACTGTCATCTCTGTATGCTGATTGTGGATCATGTTCATTTCACCACTTTCTATGAGCCGTGCTAAACAGACAAAGCGCTTTTATTTTCTTGCTGCAAGGCAGTATTTCCAGGAGCTATGCCATTCATTGGGCAAGCTTTCAGGAGAGAGAACAGAAGAGTATCACAATTCTCCATTCCCTTACTTGACTCCTACTTCACCCTCGTGCCATAGAAGTGTGGTTCCCATAGCAATTGGCTCTGCTGTTCCTACTGAGGTGCTGAGGTCCAAAGAACAAGAGGGATACAAATCCAATACAACAAAAAGGCCCTATTTATTTTTAAATTGTATCTGAAGGTGAAAGTGTCTCTAGAAGCTTTGGCATGTCCTTGAGTTGTCAGCACATACGGAGCACTTACTCTCCCATCTTGGAATAATGCTGAGATATAGGCTGTCTTCATAAAGTGTAAGGAATTTAAATTGTAATTGTTTACATCTGAATTTTCTTGATAGACAGAACCACAGTATGACCTTTTCTGCTTGAAATTTGAAAGCTATCTCCCTGATGACAAAAAAACTCATTAGCATGAAAAACTGAGGATATTTTAAGATTTTACGATGTTTCACATATCAGTCAAAAATTGTTAATCTTTATTTACAGAACACTGCATGTATAAATATGCAGTTCCCTCAATAGAAATAATAAGACAGACATGTTGCATACTTTGAATTTTAGCTTACCTAAAAAGCTTGTATGTATACTATATGTGTTCCCAGGTAGTACTATAGAAAAAAGGTGTGGGATTGTGGCTAGCTCTGAATACAATATCCAGATTACAGTTTTCTTGCCTAAGGTTTCTCCTCTGCTGTGTGAGAGCTCTTATGCTTTATAGATATTTATTTAAATCTTTGGAAGAGAACTACCAATGAAGTAATCTAATTTGAAATGATGGTATTTCTAAAGCTTCCATTACTTTTCATTTAAACTTTCTAATATACTAAACTTGTAGGGCTTTCTGCCTTGATAGTTATCAAGAATACTTTCATTCTTACTTTAATCTAAATACTGCTGGTTTAGCCTTTAAAGTTCCTAAATGCTTCCTCTCACTTCCTAATACTTAATCTATAACCAGGATCCATATGAACAGATAGGAACTATCAAAGCTGAGCTGAACTGAGAGAGGTGATGATGGATATAAAGATGATGTCTGAGTCATCACACCTATTTTTAGGTATGTGTGTCTGAGCTGGTCAGCCTTTATAGTGAAGACATTTAGATGTCTTCTTTAGGATGAGATGAATCCTGTCCTAGAGGAGTCTGTTTTTTTCCACTGTCTATAGAACTAACCTAGAATATTAAGCATAACTGTTTATGTTTGGTCAAAGTAATCATGCTATGTATCTGGTAATATAGATAGGGATTTGTTTCTACTGTTCAGATTCATGAAAATCATTGGCTTGTTGACCAGCTGCCTTGCAAAGTTGTGCATTTATAGTTTTCTTACTCTTCCCTATTAATGAACTGATCTCTTAATCCAGGAAATACCTTCAAGTCTGAGTGTGTGGTAATGGAGTGCCTGGAAACCACCTAGGTTTTAACATGACAAACCATCCATTTAGTGTCTGAGAATTAAAACCACTAATGGAAATACATCTTTGTACCTGAGGGACTGCTACCTTCCAGCATCTACCTGTGTTACCTAATACATGTTCTCTTTACTTCCACTGTAGTTTTTATGTTTGTCTAATTTTCTGTTTCCAGTGCTGCTTCTAGCACTGTGTTCATATTTGCTTTTGTTATTGAATATCTTCCTTCTGCAGGATGCTTTTGCTAATTAATGACTTTACAGCTTCAAAAATGTAATCTCTTTTGTTATATTCAAAACATAATTCTAAACTAGGTTCCTTGCTATTATTTCCTTGTCTCCTTTAGAATTCTCAGGAGCACAGAGTTTAATAGCACCAAGAAATTTCCAGCAAATTAGTTGTTTATTCCTTCCTTATAAAAATTAAAATGTTCAACATGACTATACTGACAGTGATCCTTTGACAGTCTAATCATAATTCCTTTTCCCAAACTTAGCAATTTGTTATTTATCATCACAGTGGCACTTCAGCCACAGTTCAGACTATCCTGTCACTGATACATGTAATTGTATGGTGAGATAATATAAAATTATATGCTAAATTTCAAATCTTCTCAGTGAGCTCAAGTTTAGTTCTCAATTAAAATTCCCACTCAGTGGGCAGATGCATCAGGAAAGCAAATAATGATAAGAGAAAATAACTTTTTTGGATATGGAGGTGTGTGAAACGGCCCCATCGTTTCGCAACAGAGGGTAGATTTAGGTTAGACATTAGGAAGAAATTATTTCCTGTGAGGGTGGTTAGACACTGGAATAGGTAGCACAGAGAATTTGTGGATGCCCCCTCCCTAGAAGTGTTCAAGGCCAGGTTGGATGGGGCTTTGAGCAACCTGATCTGGTGGGAGGTGTCCCTGCCCATGCAGGGGGTTGGATCTAGACGATCTTTCATGTCCCTTCCAACCCAAACCATTCTGTGATTCTGTGCTTGTATTATGAAGGCATCTCTAGTCTGGAAGTAAGGGTTGATTTAAATCTGAAAGAGTAGCATTTCAATATAAAGGGAGATCATTATTACATATTTATTGATTCTGGCAGTAATAGCAGTAGTAGGTGGAGTAGTAGCAGCTGTACTAGTAGCAGCAGTGTATTTTCAAGCAACATGTAGTCCTGAGGAGAAGCATCTGTCAAATTCCCCATCATCCTGAATCATTGGAATAGTACTGTTCCTCTGCACGTGGAAGCCCCACAATACTGGCAGGTGTTGGTTTCCAAGCAGTGGCTTGGATGAATACTCTCGTGGGGTTTCTCACAGGCCACAGAGTCTACAGGGTTGTACCTTGCATCACATTTAGCACTGGTGGTGCCATCATCTGGTGTAATCTGAGGTGTGATCTGTTACTCTTACGTGGGGCACTGCAGGATAAGAACTTAATAATGGGTTTACTCAAGTCTGGTAGGAGCCTGTATGCACAGGGGAATGAAACAAGGGTGAGACAGAAAACAAACACAAAATCATGTGAAGGAATTCTGCCGGTGTGATCAGAGCCTGAAAACCTATAGATTTATCCTGTCTGGTGAATGCCTAATCCATAACAAACAGTCTGTGGGAACAGTGGCTACTTTGGTTTTTTATTGAAGACTCTGTATGTAACAGGTCTGGTAAATGATTTTTGGTGCTGTTCTGTAGCTTCAAGTTGCTTTTACGGTAGGACTTCCATAGCTATAGCAGTATTGAGTAGTTTAGAGTAGTGTATTTTAAATTCTTCTGAAAGTCAGAAGCAGGCAAACTTGGAGCCATAAACTGTGAACATTTATCCTGGAATCTAAAAATAAAAGTGCAACATGTTCTTCCTATCTGACATCTGCACAGAAGTTCAGGACACAATCTGTAAATTTGTGCTGGTGGTTTTTCTTTGGTGTTAGCTGGGGGATGGGATTAGAATTTATTATGATCTTGATGAACTGGAGAAACAGTCTGGAAAAAAATAGGTATAGTTCAATACAGACAATTGCGGAGTTTCAGCTTTAGCATTAGACAAAGTTAATAAATACTTTCTTTACTGGTCTTTAGGTCTTTGATGCCTGTGACATAATTTGGCAGTTTTCCTTAGTTTTGGATAAAGAGTGAAATACATGTTTGTTGATCACCGACAAGAGGACATACCTTTTAACAAAAAGATGATTAGGGAGGGTTTTAAACCATCATTTCTTTCTACTCCAGTTGTCACATATTTACTTCGGCTGTAACACATCAGCTACGCAGAGAATCCCTAAATATTCATTAATATTTTTCTTTAGTATTTTATATATATATAGTCAAGATCTCTTAGCTTAAACGCATTAAAATGTTACAATATGCTGTCATCTGGTAAGAGCAAAAGCCTATAAAACATTCACTTAAACGTAAAGTATGCTTGAGAAATTGTCATATGAAGGACCTATTATATTTTTTCTTTGCTTATCTCTTTTACGACTAATTTCTACTGCTTTTTCTCACTTAAGTGTTGTACAGCTCATTCACTGAAGATCCGCATTTCTTCCTGTCTTACCATGCATGAATTCACATATTAACATCTGGCAGATTCTGCCAGATGTCACTGAAATTGTTTCTTAGCTTGAGTGCTGGAGATACTATCTCAGCTTCAGATACACAGAAGGTTTGTGATTGCTGTAATGTTCTGTCCTGCTGCTTCTGTAGTCTCCGTGCACAGGGCGTTCTGTGGGGGAGCTGCCAAAGGAAGGGAAATGCCAGGGGTATAAATGTACTTGTTGCATTATAGAGAACAAACAATCCCACATTCCCTCTCCTTATTTCATTGTGAAACAGCCAGGAGGAAGATTAAAAATTAGGGGAGAGACCTTTCAGCCTGTGGAACTTGAAGTATTAAATATAGCGCGTCTTTATTGTGCCAGGAGTAGTGAAACATGGAAACCTCTCCAGTCAGTTCCTTTCTAGATGATTAAAAGAAAATCCACACTAGGGGGCCACGCTTTTACCTGTTTAGAAGGTGATCATGTTTTCTACACCTCCTCACATTCCTTTTGCCTCTGACAGCAACCCCGTGTTTTCACCCTGCTCATGATTTGACATCTTTACTTTTCACTGTATCTGTGTTTTGTCTAGTACTTGCTTTCTTTTCCTACACCTTTTCTCTCACACACAGTGCCTTTTTGCCTTGTAAATTAGCCTTTGTAATTAGCCAAGTGATTATCTATAAGGTTTTATATTCTGGGCATAAAAATAATATCAGGAAATTAGCTAGCTACTTAAACAGCCCCACTGCCTTGCAACAGCCTGCTGAATCAGTCACTTGAAATATTATTGGAAACATTGATTGCTGCACTATTCCTAAATGAAATACAGATTTACGTACTTAATCTTGTCATGACAAGGGTAGTCTTAAATTATGCTTGTGAGCATACTTTATTTTACTGTAGTTTATTTTGGGTAAATGGCTTTCACACATAAATCACATCTTTGTTCCTCTAGCCAGCCTTGCTGGGAGGCAGAAAGTGGATATTGTAAGGTAGAGTTGTAAATACTAGAAGATATAGCATCACTGATATTAGAGTTGTAAGAAAACTGTTTTGCTGCAGTAGTGATCAGGTAGTGATTTCCTAGTTGAGGATATTCTGACAATACATTTTGATGCTTACCCCTCAGGAATATGGTTATTCAGATCCTTACAGGTAATAATCTGATAGGAGATCCATGCAGAGATAGCCTATTCCATGTGTAACAGACTGCCAAATGTTAACTCTTTGTTGCCAACAGAGATCCAGAGTTGACATTTGGCTTAAAAATGCCAAAGGAAGTGGCTGATCTTTCCATCAAAGGACACAGATAATATTTGGCAGCAGAATGCTGATTCTGGATAGTCATGTGTTATAGTAAGGACTTAAAAGTTACCAGTCAGCCAAATAAGCAAATTAATAAAACAGATGTCATTATGAAATCATCTTCAGGCACTTGACTTAGATCTTATAAAATAGGAGGTGGAGAAAAAAAAGCCAAGTCAGTGTGAAAGGCTTACATGTGCCTTGGTGAAGAGAGGAAAATTGAGATGGAGTGTTTGTGTGCAATGCCAACAGAAAGTAGAGTGAACATGCAGAGAAATCCTAGGAGCTACCACACACATTTTACACAGCTGCAGTTCTGCAGGAATTAAAGCACACAAAAGTGGCATCACTGCTTTTGTGGTAAGTTTTCATGTCCCACAGATTTCTCTCAAGAAATTGAAGTAGCATCATTGTATAGAAAGCTGCGTGATCTTTGGCTGGTATGGTAATAAAACATGTAGTCTAGTCTCTCTGCAGATGTGATACATAAAAAAGAAAAAGGGATGGATACTTTGATGTATGCAGCGTGGTGTCAGAAAAGACATCAAATATATACAACCTTAGACTTTGCAACCTCCACTTCAGTCTTCTTGGCAGATTTGGAAGGCAGAAAATACGGTCCCTGCTTGTGTTTTTTCAAGTTCCATGATTTGTGTATATTTAATAGCTCACTACTATCAAAAGGTTATCAAACCTATGTTGTACTTTTTTTTTCTTGCCTTTGGAGTGATAAATTTGGGATGGAGGAATAGGAAAGCAAATGAATTGGTCTTTCTTCAATCTAAAAAACCTTTTTCTTCCCTCCCTACCTCCCCCTGCCATAAAAACAAAACAGCCCCCACCCCCACGTGCCCCATGTTTTGAAAGTCTCCACATACAAAGATTTAAAGGTATTTAATAGCTCACTACTATCAAAAGGTTATCAAACCTATGTTGTACTTTTTTTTTCTTGCCTTTGGAGTGATAAATTTGGGATGGAGGAATAGGAAAGCAAATGAATTGGTCTTTCTTCAATCTGGAAGAATGTTTCTCATTACCCATTTATTTGTACCCTGCAAGGCAAAAACGTCCCGTCACCAGACAAAATCTGATCTCCATGGTCTGTTGAGCAGATATATCCATCAAACAGTTTCTCTTTATTTGTTGGGAAAGATGGTAAATATTTCTGATTTAAATCTGAACTCTATATGCTCATTCTGATATGCCTAGCGTGGGTGTTGTCCATGCAATACATTAGCACAAAGCAGACAACATAGCTTGTCAATCACACTGATATGCATATTAATCACTGCTTTCCTAGATTCCTTGTCATCCACAAGAAATGCCTTGATGGCATTGGGACCAGCGGCATCAACACCAGTACAACATGCAACTCAACAGGCTGTCAAAAACCCTTCTCATCTTCCTGCAGCTCTTGCTCCAAACACTCCTTCCCCTTCCCCCACACAACAAGATCCTGATGTGAGATCACAGGACAAGACCAGGCATCTGCACATCAGGTCAAGAGGAGATGTAGGAGAGGCATCAGGTATGAACAACCCTCCTGCGATAAATCCCCCTTTTAATAAATGACATTTTTATGTGCCACATTCATCATAGATGGATTAGCTGCCATGACTGACCAGACTCCAAGTGTATCTGAACTGTTCCTGAGAGCTGGTCAGCTCCACCAGGAAAGCGACTCCGGGCTACAGATCTTGCACTTCATCACTCTGAGCCGAGACCATATGCAGCAGTTAATGATTGCGTGGAGGGGGTGTTCCTGTCCCACTGGCATGGAGATGAATGGAGACCATGTTGCTGCCAGAGACTGATGTGTTACAGTGGGGCACAAGGTCCAGTTGCCTTCTGCTCTACCTTGCAATTGCTTTAAATGCCCTCATAATCATCTGCCCCTCAGAACTCTTAACTTCTTTTGACTACTACATTTCTTTGCATTCTTGCTTTCCCCAAAAGATGCCTTCAAGTCCACTTTTAGGCTCTGGTGAAAGAACATCAGTTTCATCCTCTGGAAAAAAAAATCCAGGAGGTGTCACTTGAATATTTTTTCTGTGTTTAATCAGATAGAGTAATGCAACAGCATTAACTCAGAGAAGTATAATTCAATAACTTACTTTCTGTAGTGGTTTTGATCTGGCTGCCTGAAAACACTTTAAAACATTAATACATTAAATTTAACACTGTCCCTCTTGTGAAGTAGGTAGGCATTATAGCCTTAATTTTACAGATGAGAAAACACAGACACAGAGAATTTAAATGCCTTGCCCAAGGTCAAATGAGAGATTCCTGCTACAACTAAGAAACTGGGAAGAGGAAGGAACAGTGTGCTTCCATTAGCTCTGAAGCAATCTATCCACCTGCTGCCTTTTTATGGAACAAAGTGTGTGCATTAGTGAAATCTACATACAGTAACAAATACCTTTGTTTATCTTCACAGGTGTAACAAGACACTAGTATAAATTACTTCATAATCAGCAACATACTATTAAATTAAGAGAGTGCATCCGAGTGAGGAGTAGACCAAAGAGGACGTTGTGTTCTTTTTTTCAGTGTTATACCCTAATCGTTTATAGTAGTAGTATTTTATTTTTTTTTTCTTGTTTCTTTCTTACAATTTTTGTTTTTGAGAAGAAATGAACTAAATAAGAAAACAAGTGTGTAACCCCTGGAGTGGCTGACACAGGTTAATACGAGTCTGGACTTCTATCTCTGGAGATAAACACAAAACCTGTTATTGAGCATCCCTGAAGTGGTGTTAAAAGAAAAAGCATAGGGAGATACCAAGTTCAGATGAAAGCTTTATTGCAGAAGGTTGTCATGACTTTGGGGGTCTGTCCTAAGGAAGAAGAAGGTCTGGAGGGCTGCTAGGGGATGTTTTGCAAGAACAAGGACCTCTGAGACATGCTTGGGTAGGTCTGGAAATGTTATCCAGAATAGAGGATGTGTAGATCAATTTTTTCTTAAGAACTTTCCAGAATAAGTTTCTGATTAAGCACGCCAGTCAAGGAAGAGCTATGCCATGGGAGTCTTATGCTTTGGAAGAGCCTAAAGAAGAGTTTCACCATGGTACTTAGAAGTAGTGCTGTTGGGTCTGTGTAGCAATGTTATTCCTAAGTTTCTGAAAAAGGCTGATGACATTGGAGGGTGTGGGCTGAGAAGTGGCCCAAGCAGCCAACTAACAGCAGAGCCAGATTGTCACACAGCAAGAAGGCAGGATATGGAACAAAAAATATTATGCCTGTCTCAGGATAGTGGGTATTAAATGATCCTTGTCTGTCTTGACTGTTTCTAACCTTACAGTATCCCTTCACTCTGCCTCTTCCAGCATGTTGAAATGGTCCCTTTCTGACCAGGGCCACTTGGGCAGATACAAGAATGGGTTTCAAGCCACTTTACTCTTTAAGCCTAAGCACTATTCTTCAGAAGAATAGGTCAAGTCTCCATTCAGAGCAGGTCTTAAATAAAGCTTATTAACAATAATGAGGCTTGAAAACAAACAAACAAAGAAATATTTAATTGTATTTAGGTTTGTGTGTGAGAAAGTAATGGTAAAAAAAATACTTATGTGATCCACAGAGCTCAAGATAGTTTTCCATTTCTTCAGTGCTGTAGTCTCCCCATTGCATAGGATAGAGCCTGTATGTGTAATTTAACTTCTGTTCTCCCTGGGGCCAAACAAGTAATGTTCTCCTAAAGAGATTTTCTTTGTGGCCCTGGAAAATCTCTTTCTTTTCTTTGGCTGTTCTGTCTTGTTGCATGGATGCATATATCCTAGAAGCACTTGCAAACTTTTCCACCTCTCCTTTTCCTGTAATCAGTTGCTACCAGCCACATTCATAAGTGTATACTGGCTTGTTGCCAATTTGCCCAGCTTAATCCATGTAAATACATATAAATGCTTTTATCTCTACATTCTTTCCCTTTCCACTTGATTTCTTCTGAGATTCTCTGCATTTACTCTGATTTGTATTGCATGCAGCTCTGTTCCCAAGTTTTTAATAGATACATGCACTTACATTGTCCAAAACTCTTTTTCAATCTTGTCTCTGTGGAGAAGAGGACCATAACAACATACTACTCATACAAAATATAGTCTACTGCATATGCAGCCATCACTGTTCTTGCTTTACAGATGCAAGTAGCTAACTCCCAGCTTCTCAAGGCAAAAGACAAAGGTGCTGTTTCTGTCTGGAAAAGTCCAAGCTGGGTGCTAGCAGAGGTGAGGGAGCTGGAGGGGAGTGATGAGCCGAAGTTAGGAGCTAGGGTAAGCTTCTAGTTAATTACCCTTCTTTTGCCTACTTTTTTCACATCAGTTCCCATTTCTTAATCTATCATATGATGCTTTTCCACAGTCATCATAGAATTGTAGAATTATAGAATGGTTTGGGTTGGAAGGGACCTTAAAGATCATCTAGTTCCAACCTCCCTGCATGGGCAGGGGCATCTCCCACTAGACCAGGTTGCTTGTGTAAAAACACTTCATCCTAGAGCCACCTTCCCTGAACCTTTCTTCTTATCCCAAATCCCTGGCAGAATAGAAGAAACAGGAGACCCCCTTTCTCTGTCCATGGAGCTAATGAATACTCTGTTCCAAATAAAGCTTATTCAAGGGGTTGCTTTGTGTTGCTGCTCATGAACAGTACTTTATAGTATCTTGGACATAGGGTAGCATATGTCCTCATGGTGTTATTGAGGAACAGACAAGGAGAAACACTGTTTAAAAAAAAGCAAAAACAACCCCCCCAAAAACAACCTCCTGAAACCAGCAAGAAATAAATTTATGACTTGCATTTTGACTCACTGAAGGAGGCAACTGCTTCTTGATGAAGGTTTATGTTTTATGTAGACTGATGCATGACATGAGTGACTTTTATGCTACGCTAGTTGATGGAGGAACTGAAGGCCCAGGCTCAATGGTGAGGTGTTTTTTGTGTGTGTATGTGAAACAGCAAATTATTTTTTTATAATTCAGTCTGCATACATTAGCTTAATCTGTATCGATTTTTATATAAAAATCTATATAACGAAGGATACATCTTCAGGGACTGACCTTTTGTCACTTTTATCATGGAAATCACTTTTATCATGGAAAGTCACAGAAAGTGTTATCTAAATAAAAAATACAGAGTGTTGTCAGATAGCTGCTTTGATGATCCAACTGGTTTTTTACCCATAAGTCCAAAGTAATGGGCAGAGAGCAAATATGGCAGCCAGAGTATTATGCAGAGGCATTTGCTGCATTGCTCTATGAACTTTTTTTGTCATTTATAATGCACTTAATAGTGTATTGTGTTCTCACAAATATACTGATATCTCAGAAGATATAGTAATAAGATATCAACAAAATATATAGTGTACAATATTTTAGCTTTTATTATTAAATAATAGTAATAAAATAGTAGATGGCTTCAGACCTTCAAGCACCCCTAACAAACTTATTTAAAGTATTTGCTCTTTCTGGATGTATACACTAATACAGAAAGATAGCTCAAAGGTGGTTGCAATCGTATTTTTTACCAGAACTAGATTTTTTTCTATGCCATTTGAATGCTGTATTTTGAAGCATTTATAACTAAGGAGAAACTCGTAATTTCTCAGTGACTCAGGAGCAAGCTGATGATGAAAGGAGAATGGAAGAGCATCAGCTATCATAAAGGATTGTCATCCAGACCAGGGAAATAGAAGGCAAGTCTGACAGTGCCAGCAGCATCCAAAAGTTCCTGATCGTTGTGCACTCTTGCACATTAAAATCTTTCCAGGAACACTTTATGCTTACTCCTGCCGTTGGAGGCAGTAGGGTTCTCCTTTGCAGTTTCCTTGCACAGCTTCCTTCAGGTCTGTATTGGAGGCTGAACTTGGATCTTTTGGCATCAGAAATACAAGCTCACTGAGTTGCTAGAAGAGCAATTATATCAGCAGGTTGCAGTGCTAGGCTCTTGCACCAATTCATCTGCCAGCAGCAGAAAAGTAGTCCATTATCTTTCTATTTTAGGAATGTCCAGGATGTCTTTCTTGATAATGTAGGTTTTGATTTTGATTTGAGGATATTTCCTGAGCAGTTCGGTGTGGTTTTAAAATTGAAGTGTTTTCAGTCAAGCTTTTTGCCAAAGGGAAATCTTTCTCCCAGTTGCTCTCTGCTGTTCTGGGAGCAATTTCAGTGCCAGCCAGGTTTGCAGTGGGCAGACATTGTCCTTTCCACAGGCCTGCTGTTCAGTAGTTGTTTTCTGGCTGCTGGCTGGATTGCAGCAATCTGAGTCCAAACACAGAGATGATGTAGAACTAAAGCTGATTTTCAACGTTTTTCTCATCCTGCTGTTTTTGTTTAATGCAAAATTAATTTTAATGTATAAGAAAGATTATAAAATGTCTTATAAAGTGGAAATTACAATAAATCTTAGATCAAAGGTTTTGGTAAAAGATGAGAGAATGGTTTTGGCAGACATTGTAGCATAATGAGACCTCACAGATTCACTAAGTCCTATTTTCTGTTATATACTCTCACATACTCTCTTAGACTCTCAAAGTATAAGTTATTTAACAACAGTAACAATCTTGTGCTGATTTCCTTTTTAAAGTGACCCATTTATAATAATTTCATTAGATGTTACCAGATTATGGCATAATTTTATATTTGCATAGTTTGTTAAAGTCCATGTACACTTTTGTTTTCAGGATGGATGATTTAAAATACAAAGATGTGTGTTTGCTCAGGCAATAAAAATGAAAAATTACATGTATTATTGCACAATAACAAAATACTGTCACAAAATTAAACAATAATAATTTCAAATGCAATACTAAATGTGATCCAAAACATTTTCCTCTTCTTGCAGAAAAGCTAATGATCCCAGGTAGGAAACCCTGTAAAAAAGATCTTTGAAGGGATTTGTTCTGCATAACCATCTTTTACTTTTCCCTGAGAAGTTCTTTGAAGATGCCTATTTTAATGGCTGTTGAAAATCTGTTGAAGATTTGGAAGATAATCAGCATTAACAAACTTGCCTCCTCTGTACATTTGTAGGATTGTCAAATACAATCTTAATTTGCCACTGGCATTGTATATTTATTAAAAGTGACATTTTCCCATTTTCCTCCAAGCTGATGGCTTGTATCTACAAAGAAAACTAAGTTAGAGAACAAAGACTGTATGTGATGCCTTACTACTCCTCAGTTGCAATATTTCTGAATTTTCTTAAAGTGATGACCTGAAACAGACTTTTCCAATCGCTGCTACCTGTGTGGCAAAGTTTCTTAATTAAAACAACATGGGCTGCCTGCATAATTCTTGGTTAATTTATTTTCAGATGGAACACCTACTAATCTGTGTCTGTGTGTTTGCCTATACATAGACATATATATACATACATACAAACTTCCTACATGCTTGACAGTATTTTTTCCCCAAAAGCTGTATTTTCTCACAGTAGAATAGGTTAAGTTTATGTTATATGCCATTTCTGTATTTTATTATTAAGACCAGATGTGATATATATTAAGCATGATAATTTTATCCTGGACATTTGCTTTACAAATTTCATTTAATACAGAAAGGCTTTTTTGAGCTACACTACGTAAAGTCTTATGCATGCACAAGAGGAATTAGTGAGATTACTTTCTGTGAGCACTCTACAGGGAATTTGACACACAGCAATAAACTGGGTCACAAGCCCTTACAAAGTCAGTGATGGTAAGAATTTTGAGCATAACTTTAAGCTAACGCGTCATTCCAACAAGGAAAACTTTTTGGACTTTTGAACCACTAAGTGTTGCCAGATGATCACAAATGTTTGCTTAACACGTCCTTCTGGAAAATCCACTCATCTGCCTGGGAAGAGTTTGGCAAAAGTGCATATAGCCAGATTAGCCTCTTACATGGATGGCTGAGTGTAAACAAGGGACTTAATGCTAGCCTGTAGGTCATGCATCAGAGCTAAGATGTTCAAATACAAGACATTAATTTCTTTGCCTCTTTCCTAACTAATCTCAGGTTGGATCATGTGACATGATAGCCATAAGATAAGACATCAAGTGTGTGTGTCTAAGGAATATTAGGAGTATTGATAATGAGTTTTTGTTTGGATATCTTCAGATGAATAGCAGAAAAGTTGATCAGAATCTTTAATTTCTTGGTAGAACTGTGAGTAGTGCATGAGCTGTTTGCAGAATCAGGAATCACTCTTGGTTTTCATACATTCATTTGAAATGCTTTATTTGCTTCAAAAGGATTAATCTTAATAGCTTTAAAAATGAAAGCCTAAAACTAGCAGGAATTGTTGGCTTAGGATCTACAACAGGGAATTAGTGGCTTCCCACTCACCACTAATGAGTGGATTTTTTTTAAGCTCTGTTTATTTATGAGCACTGTTGAATACAAATCTTTTTCAACAAGTCATTTTAGGGAACCTGCTCTGCTTGACTTAAAAAAAAAAAGTTCAATAATAATATTAACAAAATGCCATTTGTCCAAATGGCAGCATAGCTTCATTTCACATTAAAACAAAGAAGCAGCATGCTGAAAGAAGAAAATACATAATTAGTAACTACAGACTTATGAAAATTTACCTCCAAAAATGAATCTTAGCATCAGATACCCTTTGGGCAACCTAAGGTGCAAGTACATATTATCATGCCCTGTCATTCTGCATTCGATATTCTACA
Source organism: Chaetura pelagica (assembly GCF_000747805.2). Lineage (NCBI taxonomy): Eukaryota > Metazoa > Chordata > Aves > Apodiformes > Apodidae > Chaetura > Chaetura pelagica. The sequence continues at coordinate 4,137,028 of NW_009952990.1, read as the reverse complement.
TAAATGTTCCAGAAAATGCATATTTAAGATGGTCAGTATAGTAATTTGCTGATATCAAAGACCACATGCCTTAAGATTATTAGGGGAAAAAATAATTAAGATATTTGGGATAGTATAAATGCTTCCCTATAAAAGCGTCCTCTAACACATCAGTGTTATTCCTTTTTTTTTTTTTTTTTCTGCTGGCAAAAGAAAAGAAATTTGAACAGATTAAAACAGACTAATAGTGGGGTGAATCAGATCCTGTATTTTAATATGAGAACAGAAGTAAAAAAAAAAATAAAAAAATTGTTTCTTGGCTTTTCAGAATTGACTGGTAACACTCTTAACTGTTGGATTTTCTTCCAGATTTCCTATTTTAAATCCACGAGATGAAAGAGAAAACTATTTAGCCAAGCTTAAGATATTTTTTCCTTCTTCCACAGCCTCAGGTTTTGTTTTAAAATTTATTTTTTCATCATTGTTACAAAATGAAATTTTCTTTTTCCTGTGTTGTTTGGGCCTAACGTGACAACAAAGAACCAGCCACATGGCTGCTCACTCACCACCTCACCACCCCCCACACCCTAACCCCTGTGGGCTGGGGAGGACAAAGCCCAACTAGAAGTTCATGAGTCAAGACAAAGGACAAGGAGGGTCCTTCACCCATTAAGGTGATGGGAAAAACTGACTCAACTTGGGGAAAAAAATAATAATTTAATTTCACACCAATCAAACCCACACGGGACACAGATAACACACAGGGCAGGGCTTGCATATGTTACCCCACCCCTCCCTTCTTCCTGGGCCCAAATCCCTTTGTTCCCGGTTTCTCTCCCTCCTTCCCCCCAGCAGCACAGGGGGACAGGGGATGGGGTTTAGAGTCAGTTCACAGGCTGGTGGTTCCTGCTGCTCCTTCCTCCTCAGGAAGAAGGATTCCTTACAGTCCTCCCTTGCTTCCCCAGGGGGTCCCTCCCATGGGAGAGAGTCCTTCACGAACCTCTCTGACATGAGTTTTTCCCCACAAGGTACAGTCCCTCAGGAGCAAGCTGCACCAGCCTGGGATTCCCACAGAGACATGGGCTGCTTTTGGAACAGTCAGCTTCTCTGACATAGGATCCTCCATGGCTGCAGATCCAAGTCCACAGGTGGCAGGTCCACATTTGCCCCTCCTGGTGCCTTCAGGGGGATGCTCAGCTGTGTTTCTCCTCCATGGGGCACAGGGGCACAGCTGCCATCTCACCATAGGCTGCAGGGAAACTCCTGCTCAGGCATCTCCCCTTTCTTCCTCACCAACCTTGGGATCTTTACTTTGGCACTGCTCTCCTTTCCAGCTCAGCTCTTCTTTCTTACTCTATCTGCTTTCACATCACTTCCTTCATCTGTTAATAGCAGAGGTACATCTGTTGTCTCTCTAATGGCTCTGGCCTTGGCCACCTGAACCAGGGAGCTTTTAAGTAACTTCTTAGAGGAGCCACCACTAGGGTGCCTTCCCTGCTACCAATACCATGCCAGAACCAAACCAGCACATCCTGTTTTACTTTTCTTGACTTCATGCTTTTCTCTCTTTTTTCTGCTTTTATATCTTTGATCAAGATGTTGCTCTCCACCTTTTTCATTCTTGAGCTGTGACACTGGAGTGTGTTGTTTCTGGCATAGAGTGTGCTCTGATAAGCGTTACTGGGTAGCTCTCCCCAACATGGAAACTCCAGGATAACAAACCAGTTCAACTCAAGCAATGCCTGAGTCACAGGTGAACTTGGTTAAGCTGAATCCCAAGCAGCCAGCCACTCTGCTTGTTTTGCTTTCCCCTTTCTTGGATTCGCTTTGCTGTTGGGCTGGGATTCTTAAATAAGAGCTTGCCTGCATTTTCTTCCTTTACATACCTAACAATGCTGAGAAACAAATTACTTTTTACTGGGAAGCAGAACTGCACAGCTCTGGCCATCTGCTGCTGCTTAGCAGGGGAGGGATTCAGGTCCTGGATCAACCTACCAGAAAGGTCAACTAGTTTTAGTTGCTCAAATTACTCCACTGACAGGTTGACCTGTAATTGTCTTCTTCCACCGTAACAAATTAAAACTCAGTTAGAGTGGGTAATGATTTGCTCCATTATCTGTAAGATGGAGGTGGGATAATTGACTGCATTCCTGTTCTGTACTAGAGTTGCCCATCAGATTAATTTGGGGGAAAAAAATTACACTGTGAGAAAATACAGCATTAAGTGGATTTTATGACAGCTTCTGCATCATCCAAGTGGATATCTCATTGTTAATTTTTGAAGTGATGTATACAATAAAAAAGTGTTCCCATTGGTGTTTTTGCTAAAATATGTATACATATGCACACACAGAAGAGCTCGTCATTGTTTAGCACTGGCAAAGGTGTATCTTTCAGAGATAAGGTTCCAGATAATTACAGAAGATATATAAGATCATCATAGTTATGTATGTATTATATATTTACCATATAATAATTTTTTTAAAGTTTGAATTAGTGTATAGTACCAGAAGGTATTGAAAGGTGGTGCTGCGTGACGAGGAAGAGAATGTCAGGCTTGTCATTGAAATAATTTAGGTTAAAATTGCAACATTTGAAAAATCAGTATATAAAAATATATGGAAAAGCAACCATTTACACACAACATGCAATTGTGTGAGTAACTGAAAATGTAGCACTGATTTTTTTCCCCTGTTTGTCCCTTGGCAGTTTCCAGCTGAACTGCTATGCATCAGACTCCATCATTATATCTGGCAGCTGCAGTGCAACATGGTTTTAGAACTTTCTGTGATTTCAGCACTGAAGCACAGCAAGCACTTTACTGGCCAAAAAAATTAAAATAAAAATAAAATTGCCAGAAACCTCAAATTGAGATATTTTCTGTATCCATGGTAATGATGCTCAGTAAGGCAGGAAGCCTCCATTACATCATCATTACAGCTCACAATAACTTACCCAGTTTTGAGTTTCCTGGACCCTCAGGTAATTAATAGAGAGGCTAAGTGATCTGGAAAAGAAGCAGCAAGTTCTGGAGGATTGGGGAAGATGACAGATACTAGCCAGAGTGGGTTCTGAAATATACTTTTTTCAGTCTTTAGTATTGCTGGCATGAGGGGTTTTTTTCTATATTTATGCCTTGTTTTTCTCAGGGGGTAGTTTGTGGGTAATACATGTAAAAATGCAGGACCGTGTCCTTGCTTTTCCAGGGACAGTGCACATGTTTCTAATTTTTTTCTAGCCTTTTTTATCAAGAACAAATGTATATATATACTGTTTGGTTTCATACTACTGGTTTGTTATGTTTGTTTTGTTTTAAAAAAATTAAAATCTGAATAGCACATAGATGGTATATCATGATATGACTGGAGTGAAATAAAATTCATGCCTCCCCTTCCCCCACACCTTTAAAAAGAAGAATGAAAATTTAAGCAGTTGAGGGTAGAAAACAAACGAGAACTGGCTTTAAGTGTGTGAATAGACTTACTTACGGAAATCTCAGAATCAGTCTTTGGAAAAAGTTCTACCATTGAAAGTTATAAGCATATTTTAATTCTTTCTGAATGAGGATCAGTGCGAGGCAGTGTATAATTCCAGTTTCTGTTCAGAACAATTTAATTCCACTTTCATTTTAAACAGTTATAAAAGTTAGGTAGTGCTCACATTTCAAAGTACATCTTTAGGGTTGGTCAGAGGTAAGGTACATTTATATTTCAGATGTAACTAGTGGTCAAGGTCTATAGCACCTTTTATGGATTTGAAGATTCCCTTGTGCCATTAGAGAAAAAATTCAAAGAAAAACTGAACTGACTATAGCAACAGTTAAACTGGCAGATCTGTAGAGGTAATACTAACAAATATTTAAAGCAAAAATACTTCAGGAGACATTTTCACCAGCTTTCTTAACAAATTTGCAAATAAGCATTTGTATTATATGTATCTTTTAGGTAGGAGTCTGTTTTAAATTATTATAGTATGGGCTCTGTTGCGTTGGCATATTCTTTATTAGAATCAAAGCCATGTTGGTTTGAAGGTGCCTCTGGAGGTCACCTGGTCTAAATTCCTGCTCCAGGTAGCCCTCCTGCCCACATGACAGCCGGTCAGCAATGGCTGGGTTAGCCAAACCACAGAAGCCTCTAGGGCAGAGACTCCACAGCCTTGCTGGGCCTCCTGCCCTGGGTGCTGCTCCAGTGAAAATGTTATTCCTGATGTCCAGCCAAATCCAGGTATTCCTCACTGCTAGATCATCTGCCAGGACTGTCACCTTTGCAGTTCCTTTCCAGGTACTGTTATGGTGCCACTCATCCTGATCCTCAGCAAACTAACTGAGCCCAGCTCCCTCAGACTCTCCGTGCTGGAGTGTGTGCCCCAGTCTGGTGACTGGAAGTTTTCTGGAGACCTGAAGCACAACCCAGTTTTCCAGATACAGTGTCAAGCAGAAGAGAATAATATCTTCCCTCTTATTGTCTAATCACACCAAATTACATTATAAGCTAATTGTATCACATCACAGTGCTTGAGAACTAATTGAGAAATATGGCAAGATATTTTCTAAAACAATGTTGTTCTTACAAGTTACACCAAAAATGGGGTATGCTTTTAAGAAGCCTTGCCAGCATCAACAGTGCTGTGTAGATCTGAGAAATCAGTGCATGAGTCTTCTGTATTGTAATTGTAATACATTTTTTCAAGATGCAAGGCTTGTTTTCCTCAAACTAAAGTTGAAGTTCATGCTTGTTTAAGTGGCAGAAGGAAGATAACATGGAAGGTGATCGCAGGCTAGTTTAATCTTTACTTTCTGGGTGTAGTTTCAAGAGAATATCTACAACAGACACCTCTTGTATTGCTGTTTGAAGGCAGGACAGCACAGGGGAGATCTGCGATACCTCTGTGCATGCAGGATGCCTTCTGTCTCTTACAAAAGAGATGTTGCTAGGCTTCATAAAGGTACTGAAGATAACACGAGGGATTTGCTTCATTACTACTTTTGACATATTTTTTTCATTATCTAGTTGAATACTAATAGTATTTTTAAAATGTATTTTTAAAGCAAAGGTGATTAATCACTTAAAAAAAGTAACTTGATTCCATACAGTATACATTATAGTTTTTAAGGATATTAAGAAAAGAGTAGATGTTTTCTATTACAGCCTTTGTAAGTCAGGTGTAAGCTTCTATGAATAAACTGTATTTGAGCAGAATCTCTTACATAACTGCTTCTAACCTCCTGTCTTACTTTGTAGTTCTTTGTCCAGTTTGACATTTACAACTTCTGCCATTTCAATAAAAAGGTGGAAACATATTTCCTGTTTTGCTTGCTTTTTATTTCAGTTCCACTTCAAAGGATACTGGTTTCCTATAGAAGCATATTCGTTGTGAGCGACCAGATCTGAACAGGGCTTTACATGAAATACAGCTTGCCATAGAGAGGCAGTGTCAAATCTGCTTGTAATTTCAAAACAGTTTAGGACTCAGTGTCCAAAATGCATCATTTTTTTATCTTATGATAACAAAAAGAGTCCTGAAAATAATAATTATGATGTAACTTCAGTAATCAAACAGGTGTTCTTATCCCAGAATTCTTGTTCTCTTGGTGTGAGATCATCCTAAAATCATAGAATGGTTTGGACAGGAATGGACCTTAAAGATCAGAGATGTATGAAAACAGTGGCATGCAGTCTGGAGGATTTGTTTGTTGGTTTTTTTTGGTTGTGCTTTTTTATTTTTTATATCCTTCTTCTAACTGCAAAGGCTTGTTTGGGCAGGACCTGGGTTGCTGCTTCTGGGACACGTGAAGAGAGGTAGGCCCAGGGGACAGGTGGAAGCAAGAGGTGGGGAACCTACAGAGCAGCAAGAGCATCCCAGAGGCTATGGAGAGGAGCATGAACCAGAATGCCAGGGACAGAAATGACATAAAACATTTCCTATAGACAGAGGAGGCTGGGCACAGTTTGATGCAAGTCAAAAAATCACTGAGTTGGCCAAGACTGGGCTGTGAAGCAAGGACCTGCCTACATGTGCTGTTGTGAGAACAATAAAATTGAAGCAAACCCAGAAGTTGTCTCTCTCAAGTATCTTGATGATTTCCAATGATTGAGGGCATCTGTGTCATGCTATTATTTCTTTCCAGAATGTAACTCTACAATCAATATGCTGTATTGACACCTTCAGTGCTAGATATGAAAATATAATAATTTAAATATGTAGCCAGAAAATTTAGTCTATCATCTCTTTATCTGCCATATAATATAACCCATTTTTTTAGTGTTTGATATAGATTCTACCTGGAATGTACCAGTGCCTGTAGCTTTCAGGCTAATTTTGCCATTCCTTTGCTCCAAAAAAAGACAAATACAGCCTAGTTAGATGAATTTGGATACACCAGCCAAACATTTAATATAGAATTAAGATTCTTCAGATGCAAAATACTAATTCTTTCAAAGCAATAGTAGCTACTAACATTTAAAAATGTTTTCTTTGTGTATTTTGTTTTTCTTTAAACATTAGTTTATTGATCTATTCCTTACAATCTTTGTTTGACAAAAAGCCTTCTTTTGACTGACTGTTTTCAATGGCCACTGAAGTTGCCAGTTTCTAACTCCAGCTGCTGCTAAAAACAAGTGACTGAAAAAAGTATGACTAAAAGCAGTCTTCAGGTAATTTTTCCAGATTACATTTTTTTAGAAGAAACCAAATCTTTGTAAGAACCCTGAGATAGGAAGTTCTTCTGAAATAATTGTCATGGTACTGGTTGCAATGCTCTTTTTGAGATAATGCACAATACCAATGCTTTCTCCACGTCCTCAGATGTCCCAAGAGAGTTCATAATGCTGTAAGTGAGGGTAGCACAGCTTTTCAATTTAAGGGGCTACTTCCATCTTTTAGCAAAGATTCTTGTTACAGTAATGCACTCACAGGCCATGTAGTTAACAAGTGTATTTGCTTCATGCTGTCAAGCACTGGCATCGCAACTGCACAGGTAGGGAGCCTGGTAAAGTACAGGGAACCTCTTGCTCAGCTCTTCTTCCACCAGAAATTGGAGGACAAGAGGACTGAGGGGATAGTGCACCCTGTGCCCCATCCCACCCTAAAATGACGTGTTGGATGGCAATGCATGTATCTTACAAAATCATTTATTGTACTTCCAGCGCTTCGTCATAGAAAAATGTTTGAATATACATATTTAATCAAGCTAACTTTGGCTATTTATGCCTAAAAACTTTTAATTGTAGTCTAATAAGATGTTTCCGGTTTTTGGAACTCTCAGTGTTTTGTCACCTTCCAGTTGGAAATGTACCAAAGCCAATCTCAAGCAGCATTTACCTTGCAAAGTATCCTGGCTGCTGCCTCATAAAGATTACTGGCCTGAGCAGGCCTTTGGGCTTACCCAATGGCTTAGTTCTTATCAGGCTGCTGGTGTGAGGGACAGGTGAACCCAGTTTACCAAGGCAGATGTGGTTTGTTTTTTGTTGTTGTTGTTTTGGTTTGTTTTTTATTTTTTATGGTTCTTTCTTTCTTTTTCCCCCAAGTCAGAGCAAGTGTTTATTTGTAAATGTTTATCTTCAAGCATACTGTGATGTTTATCTTCTAGGAGTGCACAACACTACTAGGCTGCCTGTTGTTTCCTCCTTATAATTTCAGCATCTTTCTGCAAGTATATGAATATACATATTATGCAAATTAGGGTTTATAAATCAATAAATAATCGTCTTTGCATTAGTGCAGATGCAAATTTTGATGTTGAGTTACAACCATTTAAAATAATGTTATAAGCATCTCTCTTTACCTTGACAAAAATAACTCATTTCTGGAAGCAGTTAACAGTCACACAAAGCCACTCAGCTATTTTAGACAACTTCTTTTTGCTTTGAGATGCCATTTGCCATATCCAGTGTGTCTAATGTGTGCAAATTCAAAAGGACAACGATTTGTGTGCTGGTAATCCTGTTGTTCAGAAGGCCAGCCCTTCTATGACATCTTTATAACTCTTCTTGTAGAGTGCCTGGATTAAACAGTGATTCCCTTCCTAGCAGAAGCAAACATGAAGTATATGTTACATGAGAAAGAAATTTGACTCACACAAGCTTCTTTCTCCTTGGGGTGGAACTGTGAAACAAAGAAGAAAAAGTAATTGTACAAATAAAGATCTGAACATAAATTTAAGAGTTAAGAAATTAAAATCTGCTAGAGTGCGTGGAGGGAGAAGAATAAGTGGGGTAATAGTCTGATATCAGTGCTAGAGGCATACCCAGGCCTATGACTTTAATGATGACAAATGTCTGCTGTATATAGAAATATTTATGACCTCATGCTGTAGTGTAGGTTGTTCTTTATAAAAAACCTGGATACATTAGGCAAAGGTTTGAAGTGATTTGCTTGAAAATATAATTTGGAGATCACCCCTGCAGAAATACTACAACAGCAGTGTCTTTGGAAGAAGAAATAAAATGTATAGCCTGGGGGAAGAAACAGCTTTAAAATAAGATCATATGATCTTCAGATGTAATCAACAGTGCAATAATTTTTACAATAACACAGGTAAATTCATAGCTACTGACTTACTGATTTTTCACTTCTTGTTAAATTATTCCTAACTGAAAATTGTTAAAAACCTAGCAGTCGCATAGGCAAGAGACTCAGTGTTAGATGCTTCCCTTTAGAATGTTTTTAAGCAACTGTTTACACTTTTTTGATTTTATTATTTATTTATTTTCTGGATGCCTTTTGGCTGCTACACCTTGCTTTGAAGGACTTCTTGCTTCCCTTCTTAGTGGTGCCAATGATGCTAGTTTAGTTCTACAAGAACTCAGTGGGGTTAGATACAAACACACCATTATGTCTGCCTGAGGAAATTCTTGATTGTAACCTGATACCATAATGAACAACATAAGGTGTCAAGTGTTATTACAGTTAATGGGCCTCAGTTTTCTTGCCACAAGCTTGAACAGCTGCCACCATGACAAGGCACAAAAAATTGTAAGGGCTGCCAGGGCTTTAGGATTGTTTGTTTTTTTTTCTCCCCCTCCCCATACAGATGGAGGGGGATAGGTAAGTGGGAACATAACAGAATAACAAAGCCTGTAGAATTAGTAGACTAGAGAAAAACACCAGCAGAAGGCAAAGGCAGCCTTCCAGTACAGCTCATGTCACACTGTATATGAACTATCTTGTTTATAGCAAATGGAGCTTTGAAGCCAGCAGTAGCTGAAAATGTAATTGCAAGCATCAAGCTAGTGGTAGCAAATTAAATATTACCACGCAGAGGTAGCCAAAATCTTGGAATTTCCAGTATCCTTGCTAACAAAGAACACAACTAGTATCTAAAAAACAAAGGTAAGGCATGAAGGACACAAGAAGACACACATGCGTGACTGGTTTCTAGCAACAAAGAACAAGTGACAGATTCAAAGGCAGAGGTGACTGGTTCAACAGCTACTCAGAAATACAGGTGAGACAAAGTGACCAAGATAAGGCAATAAAACAATTCCAGGCAAATTACTGAGAGATGCAGCCCAAAAACTTAAAAAGAGTAACAAAATAAAATCCTATAAAGAGCTGAATAAAGTAAACTGAAAAACTTCTATTTATAACTGAATTTTTTTTATTATATTCCAGTAAAAGCAATATGAGAAATAATAACTATGTCTTTTATGAAAGCATTAATGTAAAGGGCAGAACCATGCTAGCATAAAATAATTCTTTGCTGTTCATTACTCTGAATGCTTTATGCAACTGGTATTAACAGAGTTTTGTCATATCTAACTGAATAGAAAGGGAATTAATAAAGAGAATGGAAAAAGAAGGGGCAAAGATAATGTAGCAACCTGTAGTTTTATAAGCTTCAAATAGCTACTTCAACCAAAAGGATTCCCTCTGTGAATTTTACTTTCAATATGTTGCCAGAAGTAAGCTCAGTTTTACTACTGTAATTCCTTATTGTGTGTGGCCAGAGGCACTGGCCAGCACTTAATGATAGAGACAAGAGATGTAGAGTTGAGACATAAAAAGTGAGTAGCAACAAGGTTATACATAATGGAAGTGCAAGTCATGAACCTCTACAACTAATTTTGAAAGAATAAACACTAAACTGTTGTCCTTAGGGAGTGTTTTGAATTCTTCCTATGGCCTGGTTATGAGGATCATTTACTTACTAAAAGACTTGAGACTTGGCAAAGAAAAAATAAAATTCAAAGTATGCAAGTAAGCTTGAAGGCAATCATAAAATGAAGAACATCATGTGGAATAGAATAATGGGTGAATTGTAAACAGGCCTAACAACATTCACAGATTTCACATCCATCTAATGCCACTTCCCTCCCCCCAGCCCCCCCCTTTCTTTTAGGTAAGAGAATCAGCACAGGAGCTCTGCCAGTGGGCAGCTGGGAAAGACTAGTTTGTCACTGCTGTATCTTGACCATGAGCTTTTGTGGCTCTTGAATTCTTGTTGCTTACAGCTTTCAGGTACCCAAGTGCAATTTTTATGTTGAAGCAAAGCCAGCAAGCTATCCCAGATCCTGCTGGGTACAATGAGTCCTAGATGCTGCAGGCAAGAGGCCAACAGGACTATCCAAGGTCAGGCACCATGGCTCACCCCAGTTCAGACCAGTTCTACTTTGCAGTTGTTCACAGGCAGGAAATAGCCATTACTTCCAAGAGATTGAATTAACTCTGCAGCCTGCTGCCTCACTGAAAGGAAGGGCAGATGGCAGGTGGTTGCTCCTCACAGAAAAAGAGCCAGCCAAAGCCTCTGCCATGCTTATTTATGCCTACACAGCAGCAGGGCTGACTGCTCCAGGTACTTCTCCACCCCTCAGCCAGGGCTGTTTCAGAGGGAAGACATCTGTACAGCTTTCCCACTTGTCAAGCTCTATATTAACCGAATTCAACCTGAGTTTGTAAATAGTTTACTGTTTTCTTTAAAAATAAATAATAAAAAACCCCTCCACAAAACAAACAGCTATCTTTGCCTACCCTTAGTCACAGCTGAACAGCTGTGAAGAAGCATTTCAGCTAATGCAGTACCAGTCCCAGCAGAGAAACTCAGCTTTTCACAGGTGGCTCTCATTTTCTGGGTTGCTGACTTGAGACCTCAGTGTTTGATTTGCAGAAGCACTGAGTAGTTGCAGCTGCAGCTGAAGTTAATAGTAGCTGGGCTTTGAACATGGAAGAGTACCGTGTAACAAGTCTTCTGAAAAAGCAGTTTTCAGCATTTTCAGACTAAGCCTCCAAAATTAGTAAGAAGTGTGTGGTGTTTTGTATTTTTCTTTGACCTTTCTCTCTGGGGCTTGGTTTAATGTTAAATATGTTATAGCTTGTTCTTGTTGTAGATATGTTGTGAAAAGAAATTTATTAAATTATATAAACCATATAGATATAATTATGAACTTACAGACAGATCACAGAAGAAATTAATTGTTTTCTGTGTGAACTCATGTTGAGCTCACATAAAGAATTCATGGAAGTAGAAAAGAGTTGTGTGCTGAATCAAGTAGGACAGGACAAAGAGTAGCTATAATTTTCTCTCTGTCTTGTTCTCAGAAGCATATGAAATGGTTTAAAAGGATACTGGAATCTGTAAAGTCAGTTATGGTCTCTCCATGTTGTGTAACTCACTTTACTTGAATTGCTACTGTTTTATTGAGATATAAATGAAAATACCTTGAAGGATTGAAGTCCTTCAGTCCAGTGCAAAGAGAGGCCCTATACTATCATGGGCTGTAATATGGTCTCTTAGTGCCTATAGAATATTACGACCAATTAATTCTCTTGCAAGGGCTTGCAGCAGTGCCAGATGAGAATCACAGTCAAAGCCTTAGGTTCAAAATGGGTAGCAGCTTACAAATAACAGTACTGTAAGTACATAAAATGCTTTAGTAGTTATCCCTTGGTTCTGTGATTACTGATGCTTTTGCTTTATATAGTTACGTGCTTATGTATTTATATATTTGCTTTATCGGGACAGTGTGGGGACTGAGATGCATCAAAGAATCATTGATGTGGCAGTCTTACAAAGTCATCCCCTGTGATAGGAGAAGGCAACTGTGTGCCTGAACTG
>NW_009952990.1:4096306-4124977 GCF_000747805.2 Chaetura pelagica | reverse complement strand
GGATAGGAATCCTTAAGGCTTTGCATTTTCTGTCTTCTGCGTAGCTGTGGTTGATGTAAGAATGTTGTAGCTGATTCTGATTGGGAACTATGTATCTAATTGCAGTCAGCCTCTTTATGATTGTTTGTGCTCAGGATTTTATGGCAGTTTTGCATTGCAATTAGTTTAGATAGAAGTTGGAAGGTGAGTTTGTGAATCTGCTTCTACTGATTTAAGATTTCCCCTGGCTGTTGGAAATTGCTGTCTTCATTACAGTCAGAAGAATGAGGCAAGTATCTGTGATTCAGGCTCTCAATTCCTTATCCCACATTAGACTGAGGTCCTGAAGAGCTTGAGTTTCTAGTAAGAAGTCAGACAAGTCAGTAGGAAGACCTGATGTGTAAGCTCATGTCTTGCTCTCTCAGCTCTTTGCTAAGGGCCAGCTAGGGACAGAGCAACCATGTTTGGTGTTTACAGTAGTCCCCAGGTGTCAGGCTCCAATGCTAACTTTTAAAGCTCTTGTCTACTTCCCTTCCCTGCTTCTAAATTTCTATTGTTGTGTGATACCAGCTCACAGATTCATGTAGTGACTTTATCTCCATACATTATCAATACAGAAGTCATTGTGGTTTCATTGCTCCTCCTGAACCTGATGTCTGATAAAATATGATGTCAAGGGGACACTATCTAAAGTGGAACAATTGGTTGTGCTACTGACTAAACAACTCAAATACTGAACATCAGCAGGATTTTGTAATCTAAGAAGTCAAACTCAATACTGTCTGTTACATAACAGATGAAAAAGTGTGAAAGCACAGATACCTTTAAACCAGTGGAGAAAACTATTTCTGACATGGGTAGTATGTCCCTGAAAAGATAATTAGTGTTTTTAATTGGCAGCAAACTGAATGTACTTTCGCAGCTTTCTGCGGAGGCTACCGTAAACCTTGGGTAACTGTTCTGAGTCCTCCTACCACTCAGTGTTTCAGAAACAGGATTTTGTTTCCCTGGTTTTCAGCTTTGAAATGATTCCAAGCATCACTGCATGCAGCAGGATAACAATACCTGAAAACTGGGGCAGCACAGACACAAGAAAGATTGCATGCTTTTTGTAAAAGCACAAGTGAAGGAGACTTTCTAATTCCTAGTAATAGTACCGCCTTAGATGGAAAACTAAATTCTGTCAGCTTTTCTTTTTACTTTGTTAAGCCATAGTGTCTGAAATTAGTCACCACGAATTCATCTGGTTTGACCCAATTTAAAGTAGAGGTTCATCTGTCCTGATTGGATCAGAAACTTCACAGCTCTCCCATAGTCATAATGGTTGAGGAAAGGAAACTATATACGGTGATTAACAAAATTACTGTATTACACTTTCTGCTTTACTCAGAAATATGTATAACACTATGTCAGCATGTGGCTTTTTTACATGGTGGCTTTTTAAATATAAAGAATCCTTGTTGCACCTCTTCCTGTGAAATTTCTTCAAACCTTGACTTCTCTCATTCCTGTTGTTTCTGCGTTTGTTGATACTTGTCCTCAAGAGGCTTTTCGACACTGGTCAAATCTTTCAGCACTTGAAGGTCAGTCACTGGTAAACTGAGCCTAATGGTTCTTGCTGATTTCCAGCCCTGGCCTTTGCTGAAAGCACCTACTGGGATCCTGTGGTGTTGCATTGCTGTTTCTCTGCATCTCAGTGCAGTGCTTTTGGCAGGCAGCTGGGATTCAGTGAAGAAGGGAGTTTTTTAGTACCATGCCACATACATGCACATTTTAAATGTTTTCCTTCACCTTCTTGGTACTGTTCAGTTCATTAGCTAACGTGCTGTGGCCTATAAAACGTGGATGCTGAAACAAGGTGCAATACAGTTTTTCTGCCTGTGCTTTTGGTTGGTGAATCTTAGTTTTGCTCTCCATTGTCTCTTATCCCAATTTGCCTGGGTAACGATTTCTTGAAAGCTGCGTATGCTTTGCTGTTAAACTGGCTGTGGCGTGGGAAAATGTGAGATGTTCCCATTATGCTGGTTATGTAAAATCTGCACATCCTTGACAGTCAAATTGGAGAGAAGAAAGCTGGAAGGGACTTGGAGAGGCTGTGTTTTCTGTATACTTGTCCAAATATAAATGGATCAATTGTACCTGTCACTTCTCTTACGTATTTTTCTAACCTACTCTTAAAAGCCTCCTGTGATGGAGGTTCAAATACTTTTCTAGTCTTACAGCCTAGTTTTCTGTGTTGGGCACAGAAAACTTTTTCTACCTTACATCTGTGATGCAAGCCCATACTTTATTGCCAGCAGGTGTGGAGGATAAAAGGATACCCAAGTTCCTTTAATTTACCACTTACATACCTGAAGACTGATGAATGATTATTGATTTTCACTTTCCAGGGCAAACTGTCATGGCTCCTTTGACCTTCCTTTCCTTAGAAACAATACTTTTTGGTGTTCTGCTTGGTCCCACTACTTGCCCAGCAACCAACTGTGGAGAGCCTGGATATTTCTTTAGTTTTAGTAGCCATGACTGGACATGCTGGTAAACACCTTGCTGGTCCCACAGAGAGCAAAAGGACTGCTCCAGTTGTCTTACAGACAATTCTTCTCCTCTGATGGTATGCTTGCTTTTTTTGGTTAAGTATACAATCTTATATGACCTGATAAGAGATCAGCATGTGCCCCCTCTTTTTTTCCTGGCATAGTCATTTATCCTACATCTATCGATCTGAAAATGTAAAATTTACTGAACTAAAATAGAGGTCCATGATTTAAATGAAGGCCCATAGAATTAGCCTAACTAAGCTACTCAGTGAGGAGGACTACTTTTCCCCCTCACTGAATAAAGCAAACAAATAAGTGCTAATTGGGTGTTGATTGTGTTAGCATTTCTAACCTATTAAAGACTAAGTGTGAGAAGATCAACTCAAAATATATTTGACTGGAGCCAATAATTGAGGTGAGGACTTAGGAAGGCTCTGCTGACAGATGGTTTCACAGTGAAATAAATGGCTTTCATAGACCCAGACCTATATAGCCACATGTGGATTTTTTGATATATTTATGCTAATAAGGCAGGGAATAGACTGGCTTTTCCTGAAATTCATCCATGTCCTTTGTAGTGAGAAGACGTATCTATCAACCTACTGTTTAAAATACTGCATGTATGTTGTCTATGTTACTCCAGAACAGAAATCATCTCTGTTATACACTTGCAGACTAAGTCTTCTGTGGCTTTATTTAATTTTGGAGCTTGCTAACAAAGCCCTGCCTCCAAGTCTATGTGTACTGTCAGTTTCCCAGTTGAATGACATTTGGGATACGGTACTCAAGAAGTTGTCTGCAAATACTGACTTTAGGTTGTCAGCAGCGAGATCTTAGCAACACGTATCTTTAGTTCAGACTAGCAATTTATGAAAAACTTCAGAAAACAGTTTGATAACATGTCTTTCAAAATACTCTATATTTTTTAATAGATGTTTTTCTTTTTTAGAGGATAACATGTCTTTCAAAATACTCTATATTTTATTTTTTAATAGATGTTTTTCTTTTTTAGAATGCGCCTCCATATCTGTGGGGTGGCATTGCCAAAAATGACATTACAAATTTCTTGCCATTTTGGATTGTTTTTGTCTAGAAGATAAACTAAGGTCATCTATTTCTTGCCAATTTCTGAATTACATCTTTAATCTCATTGAGCCACTACATAAACAAAGAAAGACAAAATGCAAAAAGCCTTGAAGGTTTTTTGTGTTTGACTTTTAGTGATTTTACTGGTGATGATTCTGATGTACTATGTGAGGTTCTTAGATTGCTTGCAGTGAATATGTGAAAAACCCCCAGTATTCCCAGTAAATTCATTATGTCTTACACAGGCAAGCAATCATTCTTTGAATTTGTTTGTCTTTGCTGCACTAAACATTTTTTTTTTGTTAGCCTCTTAGCATCAATAAAGCCATTTATTAGCTACTTCTGTGAAGGAGGTCTCTGTGCAACATTGCACAGAGAAAAAAAATTCCCACATTAATTGATCGTATTAACACAGTGAAGAGGACTTTTCCTTATAACCTGTGTCCTTGGAACTCCTGAGGCAGTGCAGTGGAAGCTAAAGCAAAATATATGAACCACTTAACTGGGAATGAGGGAGTCCTGGCACTGGTTCCGAGTTCTCCTCATTCAATCTGCCTTACTAAACTCTGCATTAAAATTTCAAGCAGAAAAATACATATGAATCTGCAGGAAAAGACTCATAGTTATCAGGTATGGATCTCATAGCCTTAAGGAGAGTCCAGACTTGCTGATAAAAGGATTTATAGTGGGGAAGTAGAAGTGCTGGCAATTGAGCAACTTGCCTATAATAATCCAGTAACTTAGAAGTAGAGCTAGGAATTAAAATCTTGGTCTTGAGTATGACAATTTAGCTCTTAAATCCTGCTGTGGTGTGCAATGATGTCGCTGGAAAACAAACCAGCACTGATTCTGAAACAATACCAGCTAATAAGTGTGATGGAAAAATGTTTGCATAGCCAGTCAAATATATTGCCCGTAATGGACTATATATGGAAAGCTTCAAAGACAAAAAAAAATAATTAAAAAAAACCCCCAAGTTTAGGAGCATCTTGCAGATGGTAATTTATGTAAGGCTAAATGAAGCCTAAGTAGTAAAATATGGGTAGAATGGAGCTGTATATTTCTCCAAAAGATTTATAAGAATACATGATTTACCCTTGTTTCCAGTGGTGTCTTCCCAGCTTCTCATGTCCCTGCTTCAGAGACAAGTTACTGTTCCTTCTGTCCTCTAGTCTTAGCATAACTTGCTACCTGATGGGTTAACAAGCAGAAGCTTTGCCTGCTCCTTGCTTTTGCTCCGTCCTGAGTACATCAGCCTCTCACTCTGCTCCTTTGTACAGACTGAGGTCTAGGCTGTAGGTGAAATCTTGCTCCTTGGTTGCACACTTTCAGGACAGCTATGATCCAACCTATATAGTTCAGGTAAAAGAGTTCAGTACTGTATGAGGTCTAGCAGCTCACTTGGCACACTGCAAACATAGAATCACAGAGAATCATCCTGGTTGGAAAAGACCCTGAAGATCATGAAGTCCAACCATAACCTAAATCCATCTACCATAACATAATCTACCCATTCAGTGCTTAAATCATGTCCCTAGGCACCACATCTGTGTTTCTTTTAAATACTTTCAGGGATGGTGACTCCACCACTTTCCTGGGCAGCCTGTTCCACTGTCCAACAACTCTTTTGGTAAAGAAATGCTTTCTAATATCTAGTCTAAACCTCTCCTGGTGCAACTTCAGGCCATTTCCTCTTGTTCTGTCGTTAATCGCTTGAGAGAAGAGGCCAACTCCCACCTCCCTACAACCTTCTTTCAGGTAGTTGTAGAGAGTAACACAGGAGATGAGTCGCCTTCTGGAAAAAGTGAAGTAGCTTTTGGAATGAAATATGATAACAATCAGGAAGAATTTGTACCTGTTTGTTCTAAAAAACAGAAATCTTACCTTAGTGAGACCTAGCATGACATGTGCAATCAGTGATATTTATAGACAGAAATGTGGTACAAATGGAAATTTAGGCAGGAAACATGAAGTGCTGAGCAGTCTTTTTTCTGCCATCTGAATCCCCTGAGTAACCTTTTAATTTGACATTTGTTTAATAATTGGATTAAACAGTAAAGAAAAATTTTTGCTTAATGGAAATAAGTGGAAGCAATGAAGTGATACATGTAAAAATAACTCTTGACAAAAAGCTTTAAATTACATTGCAGAGAATGATGGAGAAAAGACAAAACAAACAAACATGGATTTGTCTTATGCTTGTTCAGACATGTATGAAATAGAGCTGCTTGTATTCTTCTGTAAGATCTCGGTGTGTGCAGGAATATGTATCACGCTCAGAACATACACTGATTGAGGATTAAAAAGATAAGTTCATGCGGTCCTTTTGTCCTGCAATTACAAAGTAGGTTAGGTATGTCCTAGAGTATTATTTTACATTTATCTATCTAAACATTTGTATTGATTATAAAATCAACTGAGTATAAAATTTATGAAAATTCAGTATTCTGTCATAACTGAGAATTTAAGAATTCTGGGGATTGGATGAGATTGCTGGGGTTTATTTTGTTTTCAATTTGTTCAAATAACAGTAATGATTACCTAATTATCTTTGTTGATTTCTTGTGAGACAGAGAAAAATCAAATGTCTTTCCAGCACATCTAGCTTTCACATAGCATTAAGGGAGAAACTACCTGTATATATTCTTTTTACTTCTGTAAGTGAAAGAACAGCTTTCCATTGAGACACAGAAGGGCAAATGCAGTATGAAGGGCAATTGATAAAGAAATACTTTCTTCTCAGCCTTGTTTTTATGTGAATTGTAGTCAGTAGTAAGGTTTTGGTAGTTCCCATCCTCTGTAGAAGGTCTTCAATTGCCTCAGTGATGCTGGCACCCCAAACCTGCTGATGATCATCACATCTGGTCTTGGTCAAGAGCCAATGACAAACTAGATATAAATTAATCTGCTAAAATACTTGTATTATGTGCATTTTTAAATTTATTTACGGTGATCTAAACTGGAAGATTCAGTGACAGATGCACTCCTTGCTGCTACATAAAGCTAAATAGCCACCAAAAGGGAAGGCAAGAATTTAGACTTTTATTGCAGCAAGGAGTTGCTTAGTAACTGGTCCAGTACAGGGGATAACATTTAGTATAGTAAAGAAATACTTGTATGTCATTGGAAGGGAAAATCTCTTAAGAGACCAGCCAGGCTGTTTCCTGTGTCAAGGCAAGAATAGGAATGTTGAGTTGAAGGATGGAATTTCTGTATAATGTTTTAAAGGAGAGCCAGGCCACAGGAGCTTGTAGGTGGCATGAGGGAAGGCTATATGACCTATATGAAGGCTATATGCAATCTGGAATTCTGATTGCCACTCTGTTAGGAGGGACAAGTCAGCCAACAAATCAACAGAAAGAAGTTTTACAAAAGAATACACAGCTTCTTTTTTGTTATTTGTCTTATTTTTTTGGTAGTTGTTGCTTCTCCAAACATCTCCATCTGCCTTCCTCTTTGGTAGTCAGCGATCTGTTGACTTTATTCTAACTGTAGTTTTATAATTTTTCCAAATATATGCAAAAATAATAAATATATTCCAAATATAAAAAGTAAACCCTTTAGCTTCTGAACAATTTAAATTTCTAAGAGATACAAGATCCAATTATATAAACATACACATGCTGAGTACGGAGGTTTTGGAAGAATCTGACCACTTCTGATTTCCTCTACCTTCTGGTTTCTTCTGATTTCCTCTACCTTCTGATTTCTTTAAATGTTTTTAAGAAACAGTTCTGAGCATGCTCTCTTACATAATTGGAGCATACTTACTGTTATTTAGAGATCTGGGCCCCTAAAAATAATTTAAGTTAAGCAACTTTAAAGCCAACATTCTGAAAATTTCAGGAGAGAACTAGACATGTGAATCACTTTGACATTTTTTAAAATATTGCTTCAATCCTCTCTTTCATCTTGTAATTTTAAAGGATTAAAGGCTTGACTGTCCTTTTAAGTCACAAGCCTGCATTATCACTGAAAGTAATGGCACTGTATTTCAAGATGCATAGAGCTGTCTATTCTTAGAAGACTTCTGAAGGCATAATTGTAAACTAGATAGATGAAAAGATCATTCTGAGAATTGGGATGTCTGTGGGGACATGGGCAGTTCCAGGAGTGCTGGTTTGGGGAGCTATGCTGTAATTAATGAGTCCTTCCCCCTCACCCCCCAACTGACTGTTGTAAGTGATTCAACAGATCCTGCTCTTGGGTGTAGTAGCAAATAAACAGAGAAACTCCAGCTCTTTGGGAAGAATAGGAGAGAGGAGATAGGCTTAGTGTTTGCTTGATTTGAGGTATCACAATAAATGCAGTCTGATAAGAGATAATAGATAAAAACTGTTGGTTTGCTAAAAGCACTCAATTTTGTTATCAGATAAGGTGACAATAAACATATATATATATATCTCTCAGGTGAAAAAGAGCACTCGTAATTTGCTTTACTTTTTTTCCCCAAAACTGCTTAGCCAACATATTTAAGTACCAAAGTAGCATTAATGTTTATGTATCTCTCACTATTTCTGAATGTTGTATGTGATATTAGTGAAACATTCTTTCCCTTTGCTTTCCTAGGATTAGTTGTGGTGTTGATAGATGTCTTTTGTGTCTAAAAGCAGCTTTAGGTACAAAATAAGGCAGAGGTCCGTTGAAGAGAAGTATTTATCTAGCCATTTCATTGGCAACAGCTCTCCTCAAGCACCCTGCTGCAAGGCCCTCTGCTGGAGTGTATCTCACTTTCCATAAACATTGTCCTACCTGGACTTTCTCACATTTGGAGAGAACGCATTTAGCTGCTTTGATTTAGCCTGTATTCCAAAGAACTTTTGTAGAACAAACTGTTAACGTCCTCTCTACAGTGGTAGATAAATTGTATTGATGAGTGAGAAGGTTTTATGTTTCAAATGACAGGTAGAATTTGAAATCGCAAACTAAATTCCATCCCAAGGGCTTCCATTTCAAATCTTTGTATCACTTCTGCTACACTGAGGGAGTCATAAGCTTGTGTGTTGTCTGCTAAAGCTCAATATGGTACATAAGGGAGCCCACAAAAACTCTGTCTTGCTTCCTACCCACACAGAGAAGAAATAAAAAAACCTCTTACAAAACAAACAACAGGAAACAAACAAACAAACCCAACAAAACCCAAACCCAACAGATTAAGAGGAATTAAATGTAGCTCATTATAATGTGAAGGAATGGACAGCTTTGGACACAGAGATATTGGACAGGAGAGCAGTATGTTCTGATGTGCATTTCTACTGCTGTGTAAGTAGCTTCAAGGACTGAAATAAATTGGTTATATGAGGCTTGATCATGCAGATTTGGTAGCAGAATTAAGAAAGCAGCCAGGGATTTCCCCAAAACTTGTATGGCATGAGGGATGCCTCAGGGGTTGTATATAGGGTTGTTTTGGTGCAAACCCAAGTAAGGAACTGTTAGACTGAAAGAACATGTAACTCAAGCCTGGAACTTCACCCAGTGATCATCTATCCATCCCCATAAAATCTGGTAGAACTAGATTGTATTTCTTATGAAATCAACCACTGATAATGTTGGAGAATCTGCCATATCCCTAAATGGTTTGAATAGGTACTTATTAATTTTGCTTTAAGTTTGGATATTTTTTCTCCCTTTTACTTTTGTGTATAACATGCAGGTGTTAGATAGATAAATAAAACTTTTCTTCCCTGTGGACATTTACAAATTGTGACAAAATGCTTCTTGATTTCACTTTTGATGAGATAAATGGAAGGAGATCTTTAAACTTATTAGGCATGACCACCTACTGTGGTCTGCATAGGCTACATTAACTTAATAAGTTTTTAGGTTGGATTAGTGTGGATTGTCATGTTTATAGCATCCTGTCCAAAAAAATAAAAAGATGATAAATGTCCCTGCTTCCACTTACTGTAAAGAACTCTGGAAAATAAACAGAAAACCACAACTAAACCCTGACAATTAAAAATGGAGGATAGATAACATTTCAGGAGAGCTTATCTTGTTAAAGACAGTTTTTGTTTTATAAGTCATGTAGGAAAGACTATCACGTCTTATGAAGGCTCTTAGTTCTTTTAGATTTCTGCCAGCTTTAGAAAGATAAACTCTTTCAGGAGCCTATCGAGTCTAAATTCTTACACTGACCAAAACCTGCTAATGTCTTGCAGCTATTTTCCTACTATTGTCTTTTCTTGAATGCTGCATTCTTACGAGACTGGTAAGGAACCACAAAACATCCAGTGTCCTATGTCTGCCACTGTCAGATTCTTTATCTGAATGAAAACACTGTTTCATTGTTCCAGAGCTTTAGTTTTTTCCTTTATTTGCCACCATTTATTTAAACAAAAGGATATGGAACTGGAAAACCTTGTCAGGAAGCTTGCAAACAGTGTATTTTACTGTTAGGATTATTATTTTCAATATCAATTATATTTTCTCCATAGCTTGTATTGACTTTTCATGAAGGTTGATAGTTCTGGCTGTCAGTGGATTTCAGGCTGACTCATTGATTTGAAAATTTAATAAATTTTAAACTTCAAAAAGATGGTTATGTTTGAAGTTGGGATATGAAATCAACTAACAGTAATTTACTTATGTTCTTAATTCAGAGTGTTGAGCGACCACAACTAAATACATTCATGCTTTGTATACAATATTAGTGGGATATTTGGCATAAAAATTGGGTATAATAACTATGGATGTAGCAAGTTGAAAGATTTGGAGATCACTTGATGGCTGGACAAACATCTGTTATTCTTGACTGTATGGGAATATCAAGTGGTAATAGAAACATTTTATGACTATTCTTACTTTAACATTAAGACCTGTACTCCAAGGGTATACTCAGTTCTGGTTTATCCATTCAGCATAGAAGCTGGAAAGGATTCAGAGCTTTATAAAAACCCCCAAATCGGTAAGAATGATAGAGCATTTGGAAAAGTAACCTTAACATGAGAGGAAAAGGAAGTCCATTTATTTTATTTAAGAGTTGCTAAGAAGTGACCTGATTACAGCCTAGGGCAGGATTGCGTTGGAGACTGTTAAGCAGGGTAGAATTGGCTGTAAGCACCACTTAAGAAGCTCCTGCTGTCCACCCCCCCAGCCGCTCCATCTGTGACAGTCTATAACTTACAGGCAGGTCCCAATTTGGGTAGGAAACTCCCAACTTCAACAAAATCCAATAAGAAAATTTTTTTATAGAGTTCGTTTGATAGGAGGCAGAGTCTACAGGCAGCAGGTAACAGACATGGAACATTAAACAGTATGTTTCCACCCACTGAAAGATACAAACAAAATTACAAGTGATTACTGAAGTTAAGAAGCATCCTCTGAGATGTCTGTCTTAATTGGGGTGCCATGGTAAAAGAAAAAAATAATTTTTTACAATAATGTAATTTTTTAAGACATAGGAAAGGTGTATTTCTGTAACAATGACAAAAATTTGGCTCAATGATTGGGAAAACAGTTCCTAAAGTTCTGGTTGTAGTAAGGAACATAAAAACCAAAACCCAGCAACCCAAAAATCAACTTTTAGCAAAGAAGTTGTGTATAATAGAACATCCAGTTGTTGTCATCTGGAAAACACTGCAGAAATTTAATTTGATGCTTAATTAATCTTCCTGGTTACATCAGTCATCTTAGCCTACTGCAGAGAAAGTTTTTTGTTAGCCACACAGAAACAGAACAGCTTAAAGAGTGCTCACTGATTTCTCTCTATGTATCCTGAAAATAATTATTTGTAAATATCTGATCAACCTATACCTGAATAAACACAGAGGTGGCACCAATAATGCTAAATACCTATGGATGAGACCTTCATGGTGATTGTAGATTCCTAAATCAGAAAAAAAACCCAACAGAATTGAAGTTAATTATTCCACTCTGAGTTTTCAAGGTCGAGTCCTGGCCATTAAATGCTGCATTATTAAAAACTGAACAGATACATTGTAGCCCAGGTTAAATCAGGGGAGGGGTCGGGAGTTCATTGTTTATATGAGCAAACTTTTTCTCTGTCATACCTATTATTAAAATTATTTGATGAAAAATAGAATTTGACTGAATATTTGACTGAGATCTGTCCCTGATGGGTCTAAGATGGTGCCTCTGGGATGTGAAAGCAGGTTTGTGACAGACAATATTGGAAGTAAAACTCAAGCTTGCGAAGATAGTAGGGGGCTACATTTTGTATGAATGGGTCGGGATGGAAATTATCGATTTTGGGGAAAATCTTTTTAGATAACCCAGAACTGCAGTTAATGAATCAGAATCTGAGCTGGAATATATTCTGTGAATATATTCTTCACAAATGCTCTTGAACCTTTTTTGTGTGTGTTTAGACAAACTGTGCTTTTTCCCTATTACAATGAGGTAAGAAAATTTTCAGGAAAGTATTTTCCAAGTAGACTTGTGAGGGGAATACAAGGGCGGAGGAGGAAGGAAGGCAAGCTGCTGCTATCACATTTTGCTTCTACCTGTAGATGTTTGCTCTGTTTCCCAAGAGCAAGCACATGGATGCAGTGGGGGTCTTGGTTTGGGAGCAGTACAGGCTTCCTGGCTGCTACACAGCACCACAGCTGCTACTTTTTGGCTTGGGAGTCTGTGCTGGTGGTGTGAGAAACAGAAATGGAAAAATAATGCAGATGGCTTTTATCTACAGCAGTGAAAACATCTTAAGTTTGTCCACTGTTTCCATGGTGACCATGCCATCATATAGTCTCCCTGGGTAACAGGCAGGAGGAGGAGAATGTTCTGAGTCTTGAAATATATAAACCAGCATATTCTTATGAGAAATTGTTTTGCTCGAAAAGCAAATAGATAAGGGTGCTTTGGAGAACTGCATCTGTGCTTGCGCTTCTACAATCTCACAATGACAGCAGCTCTATGGGACTGTCAGCTATTCAGAAAGCCCTGTAGGAGAAGTAAGCCCCTATCACAGAATCAGGTGGAATTATTCAGAGGCTTGTGACACCTGGATAAAAGGCTAATCTGCACATTACATCCATTCTAGTTTTGGATGTAGTCCATGCATATTCTGAAACTGGTTGATTGTGAACCACCTGCACTGGAGGCTTCTCTGCATTTTTTTTTGTCAATTTATACTCAAAAGATAACCACCCTCTTCTCATGCTGATAAATTACTTGGTAATAATGTTTGCTTTCCTTTCTGTGTTTAAAAAAAAAGAAAGTCTGTCTTCTACTGGCAGAGCTGGCCCTGGGTGGCAGGGGAGAGCTGCTTGTGGGCCAGGTGCTTGCTGCTCTACTCTGAGCCCAGGAGAAGACCTTTCTTACGGAAGGGCAGGCTGCACACCCTGAGCTACTCTTGGGGCAAGGGTGCAGCTGAGGAAAAGCTGCTGGTGCCTGGGGTGGGGCGTAAGGAGAGCAGTCACACTTGGCAAGCAGGGAGTTTTGCCCACAGGGGCAGACCAGCACAGGTTATACTTGGGGGTTTCCAGCTTGGGACCCCAGACTGGCTTCAGTTGTATCACCATGTGCCTGTGTTGCCTCAGCTCCTCATCAGTGTTATCTCTTTGTCCCTTCTTGCAGTTAGGTGTGGAAGGGGTGGGGGTATGACTGAACCTTATGCTGTCAGATTTTCAATTTGTCCTTTTTCTTTTGGCTTTGGTTCACCCTTTGCCCTGGCTTGCCCTTGCAGGTGGCAGCTCAGGTGGCCCAGTTCCTGGGCACAATGCGTTCCTATTCAGCTGGGAGCCCAGAAGAACACTCTCTATGAATATGTGAAAGGCTGCTTTTCATTTACATGAAATTATATTATACATACATTAATATGCAGTGCGTATTTATCATCTGCAAGACACACGTACTGTATCTAATAGAGCCTGTACAGAGCTGGCAATTTTTTGCTTTTAAAAGGCAGACTCCCAGGAAATGCTTCATTTGTGCTTCCTACAAAGCCAAGGCACACAAAAATGAACATGAGAATCCACAACTCCAGCAACTGAAATGAGAATACTATGGACCCAGCAGCCACTAATTACTGGGGCTGAAATGCTTTGACCTTCTGTTATTCTGAAAACCATGTTTATGTGCAAAGAGGATGCATATAAGTAAGCAAATAAGCATATACTTTATATAAGTAAAGCCAAGCATTTATTTTTCATATAATTGGAATATTAACATTCTAATGATGATTAGTTATAGAAAAAGCAAGTCTAATAATGCTGTTAAATTTGTTATACACAAACATCTTGGTTCCTGCCCCATTCCTGGTGCTATGTTCACTCATCCACTGCTCCTCTGGATCCTGAGGTTGGAAATCAGGTTGATCCATCAGGATTTACTCTTGGTAAACTCATGGTGACTGCTTGATTACCCGCCTACTCCTTGATGTTCCCAGGAATGTGTTTGAAGAGAGCTTGCTCCATTATTTTCCTAGGTCTAGGGACTGTATTTTGCTTTTTTCTCACTTCTCAAGGAGTGAGTGATCCTTTACTCAAGGATCTTGAACCCTATTTCAGGGTCATGACAGCCAGTGCTACCACTGATTATCGCATGCCCACTAGGTTAGTGGTGGGCATGGCGTTGTTAGTGAACAGCAGATCCAGCTGTGCATCCTGCCTGGTTGGCCCATCCTGCACTTCTATCAAATGTGATCTCTGATGCCCTCTGAAAATCTTCTAGACTAGTTGTGTCCTACCATGCTGCCCTTCCAACAGATGTTAGGGCAGTTATAGTCCCCTGTGAGAATGAGACTCTGATTCAGAGGCTTACTCAAGTTGTTTAAAGAGGTCTTCTTCAGCTTCCTTTGATCGTGTGATGTGGTACATACAGCTGGTAAACTGCAAACACCCACAGGATCCGGCAGCATTAGTGGTAGGTAACCAGGGCCCCCTGCACATCCTTCCCCGGGCAGCAGGCTTCAGGATGGGGCTTCCTCCTCTGCCCTGCAGGGCAGGCTGCTTCTCACTAGACTGTGTGCTTCTGGCTGCTGCTCCTCTTGCTCATGACAAACTTCTCTACTGCCCTTGTGGGAAATGGCAGCAAGGTATTGTTTGCTGTGTGGTGAACCTTCCTCCAGCAGGTTCTGTCTTCTGCAGCAATTGGTCCCTACTCCCTGCAGTGCCAAAATTTGATCCTGAGTTAGTGCCTCTGAAGTAAAATCCTTCCCCTTGAGTGTGGGGTATGTTCCTTGTTTGGTGGCAAGTAAGCTGGTCTAGCAGAACTGAAAGTAACTTTTTTCAGCCCATCTCTATGCTCCAGAAAGCTGTGCAAAGCTGTTATCATTAACATTTCACCTGTTTTTTAATCTTACTTTCCTGTCAGCTGCAAACTTTATCAACAGAGATTTTTGTATTTGCTTTCAGGAATTGGTCTGCCATGTTGCTGACCTTAATCAAAGTAGAGAGGTTTGAGATTTGGCAGCCTGTTTGTGTCAAAGCATCACTTGATTTATAGTTTAGCCAAGGCGTACTCATTACTCACAACTCTTCTTTTGGCGGGTTGGATGCACTTGTTTGTGTCTCAGGTACTTTCTGAGCACAGAAGTTGGTAGCTGAGAGTTTTCAAGACGATATTCATCCATATATATGACCTCTCACCTCCCTGGCCCAACCAACAGAAAATCTGAAAGTGCAGAATTAAGGTCCCATTTAATACCAGGGCGTCAAGCAGAAAGCAGTATAGACTGTGATGTACCTAAGGACTTGGAGCAGAAGTGAGTACAGTAGAAGAGATGTAAATAATATTCACAGGCAGAAAGAAAGATAGATGGTTGGTTGTTCCCTCGGTATTTGTTTGTGGCGCTTAAATTACTACCTGTCCTATTTAGAAAATTATGGAAAGGAGAAAAGCTACTTGCCGGGAATTCACATCAGGTGAGTTTCTTTGTGCCCAAAGCCTTGCAGTTGTGATTATTGTCTCTAGCTCATTTTTAATTGCTGTTGGCTGTTACTATAACTTTTTTTTTTGGTCTTCCTTAATTTAAGTCATCAAATCAATAAAATTCATATCTGTATGAAAGAGAAGAATTGGGTACCTATGATGGGATGTTGGCTTTGTAGATTTGTACAATGCTGATTCTCAGCAAGGAAACTTCTTGGAAAGTTTAATGGAAACTTCTCAGCCTCCCACCATATTTCTTGTGTAAGAGATTCCACACAGTCAATTAAGAGAGAAATTGTTTTAGCCTTCCACATTTGCAGGTGTGTTTGCTCACAAGTGCAAAGCAATGATTTTTGTACTTTTTCATTTTATAAAGCCAGAAAGTACAGTCCAGGATTTTGATGCTTGTAAGCTAGTTGTAGTGCAAGTAACAGGAAAAGCTTAGCAAGTACTCCAAGATATCTTACATTTCACTGGATTTATTTCCCTTCCCCCTGAAAAAACAGACCCTGGTATGCAGTAATTAATAATATAATGGAGGAGGAGAAATAGCACTAAAAGGAAAATCTTTCACATTGAAATAGTGGTAAATTTTGAATTCATCTTGAAGTGAAAGAAGAGTCCCAATCAACAGTTCTGGGTAATTCTTGAAAAGGAGAAACTTGTTGAAAACTGTAGATGGGGCAGAATTTGTGAAACAACAACTATGGAAACTGTTACATCTGTACGGTATGGATCACAGAGTGTTAACAGAAATGGTAAAAATCCTTCTAAAAATGCACATTTATTAAGAATGTCAGTGGAGCTGTATGAGTCTTCACCAGGGCTGACTTCCTTTCATATTTATAAATCTTGTCTGCTTGCATGGTCTCTAAAGCAATTTCAAATTCCTTATTTGCATATTTATTTCTTAACCTTAACGTAGCAATAGAACGTATAACAATTTCCATTTTATTATGTAGCTCATGCTTGATTTTAAATTAAAGGAAAATAAAAGAAGTGATTCATTGAACTGCAAGCTGTGACAAGTGCAGAGAATTTTTCAGTTAGTGAAATTTCTTACTGTGATTTCAACTTTAGCTTTTTTATATGATAATGGAAAAAAAGGGGGTTTTGTCTTTTTTATTGTTGTTGATTTTTTTTCTGTATGTGTAAAAGAATCAGCATCATATATATATCAGGTAGTTCTCCACTTAGAACATGAGTTTGCCTCTGCAAAAATTGCCATTTCAATAGTGCAGTAATAAATGCATCTATGAAGCTGCTTTATGATAGAGGATTCGTGTATCATTGCCTAGGACAAAGTTTAGGGAAAGGCTGCCCTCCATTTACAAATCCTTCCAAAACTGTTCAGAAATACTACCTCATTTTTCAGGAGGAATATAGGTTTGACTACAATGCTCTCGATCCCCTCCCCCTCCTACCCAGGCTGCGTTCCTAGCTGCAACACTCTGCTACTAGTTAAGAGAAAGCTTACTGAAGGAAAAAAAATATTCAGTAAAAGGAAAATAGGCTTCATCCTGGCTCAAACCAAGACATATATAATGACAATATATCTATTCAGCCAGCCAATCCTGTGATTATAACTGGTATTATAAATGAGATTTTTCTAGAAGTAGACTATTAACAGAAGACAAAATAAGAGAAATATTCCCTCCCTCAAAGACACTGAAATATCTTTCAGAGTATATAGATACCTATAATAATTGTTTAAACAGGGATGTAATTTCCCATCTTCAGGGTTGCAGTGAAATTCATTAGCTGTGATCTAAACATATTCTGTTTAAAAGTGGAATATTCAAAATATTGTCCTGCTTTGAGCCAGGATGAAGCCAATTTTCCTTTTAGCATTTTTTTTTTTTTCTTCAGTGAACTCTTAAGCAGCACACTTGCTGAAAGTAAGAGCAAGTTTCCCAGGTAGCACACTGATAATGCCTGAATGTTTATAGTTACTGCTGAGAGACCAAGGATGCTGTGCTCCACTTGCTGGATCTTCTACTTTGGATGATAAAGGAGCAGGAGAGTCATATCTACAGCCCTCCCATGGGGATGAGCAGACTAGACAGTTGGCAAAATCGGCAAACAGAGTATTCCATCCATATATCTACGTAAGGCTCAGTATAAAGTCAGGGATCACAGAAGTCAACCCTTCTTTTTATTCCTTCCTTCTCTTCAGTTCATGGCTGGCATCCAGGGCAGACTCTGTTATCGATCACCACTGATCTCAAGGCCTGTGCACTCCTGACCCTCACAGCTCTCCCCTCAGCTCCTGCCTGCTCTGCCGCTCTCTCATGCAGCTCCAGGACATTTCAAACTGCTCACAGCTCAGGAGATGCTGGGGGAGTTGCTGGGGGTGGGGGAGGTGACAGGGGTTTTGCACATTCCTGCACATGCTTGTGTATATTTGTACATATTTTCTTAGTATTTTCATATATATATGTGTGTATATATATATATTTATAATTAAAGCTGTCTAATTTAGTTTTCAATCTGGAAAGTCTCTCTCTCTTTCCTTATTCTCTGTCTGTTCCCTACCTGGATTGGAGGGGGAGAGGATGGGGATCAAGAGCATTGTTGTCACTGGCTTAATTGCCAATCCTGAGTTAAACCATGACAAATACTGAAGATGGCTCAGAACAGATTGTAGAAATAAAAGTTATCAGGAGTTTAGTTCCTAATCTCATTAAATCCTATTTTGATGTAGCTGGCAAAGAAACAGGACTGCTCTCTGCAACTTTTATTTTGTGGGATAAATAAGTCAAGCTCATCTAGCCTTCCCCTGAGATAGGCTTGCCATTCCCATTATTATTTTAGAAGCTTTTCTTTGCATCTGCTTCACTATAAATTAATCATTCTTGAATATTGTGATTCAAGATGCACATAGTAGTCCTTCTTGGGTTTCCATCTATGTGTGGAAACATTTTGGTAGGTATTTTTTAAAATTAGATTTTATATTTTCGCACCTAAATATTATCAGCTGTTAAATTCAAATATATTTCCTCTGTTTCCAACCAACAAGTTTCAAAATTAAAGTGTATAGTTTTGTTTTATCCATTTATAAGTGTATGACCAATTTATGTATGACTATTTAATGTTAGTGTTTCATTGCGTCGTTCCTTAAAGCTGTAATATTTTAGAGAGTATATAGCCTATTGAAATAGGTGAAATAAGGTGTTCAATTTGTTAAGAAAACTTAGACATATTTTGTATTGCATGGTTTGGTAGAAAATCAGTTAAGAGCTTCTTCTCTGTTGTTTTGCCTATTGCAGGGCTAGTGCTGGTCTTCATGGTGGAGCCCAGGCAGGAACCTCAGCAGTGTTGGCTGAAAGATAAAAGGGTAAAAATTGAAACGAACAAAACAAAACCTCAGCCCACTTTCACCCTCTTTCCTGGGGGAAATCCTAAGCTGGAGGAATGTGGCTGAGTATCTGCTGATGAAAGCAAAATACTACTTGGATTACTGAAAGAACCTAGCATTTCCTGCTGCAAAATGGGGCTGTTAACAATAGTGTAACGCAATAAAAGGGAAGGAACTGTGTTGGATAGAAAATTGCTATCTCAGCTTTAGAAACCACTTCTAAAATAAGAAATGAATGTCCACCTATCTTTGCATGACACAGAGCTCCCTGGGTAGTTTTGAGCCTCAAGTCACAAGGAGAAACTGAAGTCACCCAGAAAGAAAAACTCAGCTGGTGTGCCTAAATACAGAGGGTTTCCCGTGTTTGTGCTATTTGTTTCTCTGTAGATCCTGCAAACTAAGTGAATTACTGTTCACCCATATATGCAACATATACAGGTATGTTATATAGTCTGGTTGTTAGCCCTGTGCTATAACAATGTAGCTATGGTGCCTGTTGTAGTCAGAAGTGTGACTGCATCCTGCTAAACCACCTCTGAGTAGGTTTATATGTTTAGCTGAGGTGCAAGTCAGTGATGCCCTGGGACAAAAAGAGACAGCTACTGAGTCAGTATGCATGGTCCCAGCACAAAGGCAGGACTGCACAAGATGGAGTGATATTATGCAAGCTTAATTGATACAATCTAGTCCATATATAGTGCAGCCCTTTGCTGCAGGACATGTTTGCCTTCAAAGTAAGAGAATCCTGACCATCAACCCCAAAGGAGTTGCTTGCTTGTGTGCTGTGTCCACCATGGCCCATTTCCTCCTTCAGAACAGTGGGAATACCAAATTGCTCTTAGGATCTTCATTGTGCAATTTATTGTGTTCATTTTCTTGCATTTATTTTCTTGCATTCATTTAGGAGGTAAAGGAGAGGAGGAGAAGAAAATAGCAGAATTTTTTTAGTTGTACAAGAAGAACAGTAGAGTCCTCTGCATGATTTTGCTTTATCAATTGGAGGAATTAGTTGCAAGGGTCAAAATCCTGAAGTCAGATTAAAACTTAATGTATTAACATGAACAAATTCACATCTATTAGTGTAACTATAACCAGGAAACTGTCTAGTCCTAAATCTTAATATTTATGTGTCCAGTATCTGCTATTCAATATGTTTAATGTTTTCAGTGTCTTAACTCAAACAGTACCCCTGCTCTAAAGATATTTGCCCATGCTAGCATGTTTTCAAGAAACTAGAATTCAAATTTTCCCAATAGAAACATAATAGGGGGACACGAAAACTAGAGCAAGAGGCAGATAGAGACGGAAAGTAAGAGTGATATTGGGTGTGTTCAGTGTAGCAGCACAGACTTGCTGACTTCAGATGTTGAGTGTAGGAACTGGGCAAGGAGTGTGCTTTAGAAATGGAAACTTTACATATCTAACATTTTGTTTTGTGATGTTTTTAAATGTTCGGGGATGGAGGGCATTTTTTTTCATATCGCACAAAGCCCTCATCTACTGAAGGTCAGGGACCTCTTCTATGTGCTAGGCTGGAGATGGAGAGGTAACAAAGATCTCTAGCGCTTAAGAAAATTACATTTTAAGACTTTAAAAATTACTAGTTGCAAACTCCTAATTTATTCTATGTGGAAGCCCTTAGGTTAATTCCTTATTTAAGTTATTTTTAAGACTGCAACAGCTTCTTCTGTGTTATGAATGTGTAGTCTTGCATATTAACTGACAGTGTCTGACCTGCTTTGGTTTTTTTACCTCTGTGGTCTTTCCAGTTGTTGTAAGTGACGCTAGTTGAGCATGTTGCATCAGATGTCTAACTTGCTGCAGGAACAAAATGACCCTTAATAGTGTGCCAGTATGAAGAAGAAAGTTGTAATTTAGAGACCAAAAAGAGAACTAAGAGGTGTTAATTATCGCATCCCATTGTACATTTGTCAGTTTTTAGCTGGCCACTATAGTTTTAATGTACAAAAGAGCTCTACCCCTTTTCCGCTTTGTTACTTAAAGCCGATTCATTGGTGTGGCTGTGATCTTTTGTTGCAGTGTAACCTCAGAACTGTTTTCTGTGAGTGAACCAAAGAACATTTTTGAACTTTTGTAAATCAAGGTTATTTTAATCCAAATGAGTAATGAGATGATCTTAATCTTATTGAGAAGATGTGTAAAAAAAAAAAAAAGACATTACTTCCTCAACTACAATAAAGATGTTTGCGTTATCTTGCATGATAACAGAAGAAAGTGAAAATTAATTTAATTAAATTTTTCTTAACTAAATCTGATTGTTAGTACTGTAAGTGAAAAGTATTTTTTGGTGACAGTCTACAATAATGGGATACAACTTTTTTGTGCCTCCCATTCTGAAGCAAATCTGTGTGATTCAGCTTCAATTAATGTATTGCTCTTAACTGGATATAGTTCCTAATCTGTTGGTTTGGTACTTAGATTCTCTAGCTAGCCTTATTTTTTCATGATAGGAAAATTAATCTAGAATTACAGAACATATTTATGCTTTTAGATGGCTGGCATCAGAACCTTATGCTCAATTTTTTTTAGCATGTAAACTTCATGTTAAAATCAAAAGTAAGCTTCTGTCCCAACACTTTCAAAACAAACCTGAAAGATCCTGTAGTCCATACATGAAAGAAAATTGGTACTCTTACGAGGAGAACGAAGAGAGAATTTGGGGGTATTTTAAGTGAAATAATGGATGTTAATGTCCATTAGTGATAAGCTCATAATGACTTCAATTGGAGAAATGAGAACAGGGATGAATGTACAGTTATGAAGAACTGGGAACTAGGGATTGCAGATGGGCAGCAAATACAAGTCAGACATAGCAGACAAGACGCAAACACAGACATGTTTTTCAGCAAAATGGTGCTGAGCTTAACAGTAGGTTGAGGATACAAGTTTGTGTTCCATTTGATGAAGTTTCAATCCACTTTCCTTGCTACCCAGGTTCCCTGTCTGACCACTCACTGGTAATACTAGATCTATGCCAACTTCCAACCTCAAGTTCAGTGTTATGTAAAGCACTTACTGTGACTTATGCACCTTAATATAATTTAGACTTGAACTAATAAGCTGTAACACGGAAAAATGGTTTCTGTTATAACGGTCTTGTGAGGATGTTGAAGGCTGAAGCACACCAAAACTTGCTCTGTTCTTTGTTAGTTTGTTTGTCCTGCACTGAGGTATGGTTGGATCTAAGCATCACAATAAACTTAAGCTGATGATGCATGATTACAACAAATTTCTCAAGACAGCATGACAAACAAAAGAATTTAGTTTTTCGTTTCCTACCCCGTTTTCCTTACTTTCTGTACTTATTTCCTTTCCTTCCTTATTCAAATTTAAGGTGGTCTACGTCCACCTTTCTAAGGAACTGAGTTTCACATTACTGTTTATAAATATAAATTATGGGAGTAAATGTAAATAGTGGCTATGTAGTTAAGATTCTTATAAAGGCATCTGTTTTAGTAAAAAGTATCTTTCCCTTTTATTAGAAAAGGGTTCAAAGAGACCAGAACCTTCATTCAGGCATATAGTCATGTGGCTGCCTTCAGGTCAGCTGAACAGGCACACAGAGGTCAATGCATCTAGTCAGTGCTTAGAAAAGATCAGAGCAATGCTGTTCAGAGGAACAGTGGAGATCATAAATTTGGCTCACTTAAACCTGTTTGAGATGATAATTTGACTTCAGCAGCCTCCTAGCATTAACCTACTTTGGTTTCATTGTGTGTGCATGGCAGCTCCAGAGCCAAGTGCCAGAGTTGTTGGAGAGCTGTGAGGCAATGCTGTGTGGGAGAGGGAATGGTTGGTTAGGGCAGCCAATGCATCCTGGGGGAAAGGGGTGAAGAGGCATTTGGAAGGAGGAATCATAGAATCATTAAGGTTGGAAGAGACCTTCCAGATCATGGAGTCCGGCCATAATCCGACTGCCACAACCACTAAACTATACCCTGAACTGCCACATCTAAATGCCTCTTGAACACCTCCAGGGATGATGATTTCACCATCTCCCTGGACAGCCTGTTCCAATGCCTCACCACTCTCAGTAAATACATTTTGGTTAATATCCAAGTAAATTATACTCTTTTTTTGTGTTTTGGTTTTTGTTTGGTTTTGTTTGTTGTTTTGTGGGTTTTTGGGGGGTTTTATTTGTTTAGTTGTTTGTTTGTGTTTGGTTTTGTTTGTTGTTTTGTGGGTTTTTTGGGGGTTTTATTTGTTTAGTTGTTTGTTTTTTAACCAGGCTACATTGAGATTTATGCAATGGGCAGTTGTGCTGAGAAATATTGACTTCAAGGAAGATGGCAGGGAGCACAGTATTAGTGCCAGATTTGAAGAACAATCTGTCACTGAATAATTTGTTTAGGATGGCTAACTGGTATACCAAACTATTGGTGTGAGCTTACTTTGTTAGGATATAAAATAATTGATAGTGGTTGAAGATTGGTCTCTACAGGCCTAATTCATTTTATACTGACTCTTTCCTTATGTGCTTTGTGTAAGTGGCAGCACCTGTGTTTTGGAACATGTACCACCCATGGGTTTTGTACGGAATAGTGCTGTGGTTTTGATTTGCAGCTTTTCTCCAGCTGAAGGAAACTAAGGATTGGGGAAAGATAAAGGAAAAAAACACATCCCAAATGAAAAGCCTGATGGAAATGCAGATTAAATAATCTAATATTCTGCTAATGTACAAATAAGCCTTTTCTGTAATTGTCCCATGGGTGCTATGCAATAGCAGATGAGAAACCAAATGATTGCTTGATTCTCTAAGGCAGTAAAATTGACTTATTTAGTGACAGAAGTGAGAGAGTGCCCTTCAAGAAATAATTTGTTAAGATGGCATCCATGTTTAGTATTAGGCAAAAGGACTATAAAAACAAATGTGATTTCTTGTTGGGAAAGAATCAGGAGGAGACCTGTTTTTGCTACTGTTTCAACAAGCTTGAAATTGTGAATTTGGAGCTACTCACAGAGATGGTGGGGGTTTTTTTGTATTACTCAGTTTTGTTAAATGTGATATGATGTATCATCTCTATCTCTGGAGATGCTTAAATGTTGTACAGAGGGAAAAGTAATTAGAATGCATAAGAAAGTCTAAATGTCAAGATACATGAGTAAATGTAACCTCATCGTTTGTAGAGTTTGCAAGTATTTGTGTATTTATCTATTCAGAAAATGTTGCATATTATAACCATTGAAACTAAAAAACTGCTAGGAAATAAAACAAGTTGAAATACAGCCAGTTTTACACTGTATAGAGGGAGGTATCTATCTATTACCAAATACTAATATTCTTACAATACAATGCTGGAATACACAGAACGGTTCAGCTCAGATGCATGTAATACTAGATATATATTATTATAACTGAATGTACAGCATAAAGGTCATTTCCCCCAAAATAAAGCATGCTCACAGGCAATAGAAGCACTTACTATGGGGAAAAATATGGACCCAGCCTCCATCAGCTTTTCTCTTTTCCCTCTTTTGAGTAAGTTGGCCTTTAGAATAGAAATCTGCTGTAGTTAACCATAAGATGTATCTCAGAGTTTGCTGAGAAAATAATTTTGAACTTTGAATGGCCTAATTTATTTCAGTGCCATTCAGATAGCAATGCTGGGTAACACCTTTTAAATGTTTTCATTGCTTGTTGGGTGTGTAAGTTTTCCAGATACTCCAGCTGCTGGTGTAGGTAAGGGTTGGGAGCATGGGACCATTGAGATAATGTTTGGGGTTGCACAAAACTAAATGTAAAGCCTATGCTAGAAGCTGAACATGGAAAAGACTATTACTCTAGGGGCTAAAGCTCATGTGTTCTAGAAACACAGTCTAAATAAGTACGGTTATTTTACTAGGACTGTTAAAACCATAAAGTTGATATTTGTTATTCAGCACTGAAGTTCCTAACTCAGCTTGATACACAAGCACCAAAGTGATAATCCCAATGGCTGTTCTAACTCTGTTTTGTCCTGTTGCTGGAATGTTTTGCACCTGTCTTTACTACAGCTTCTTGCTACTTGGAAAACGCTATTGGTGTGTCTACGTTTGAGATCCATAGTAATTTCTCAAGGTGTTGAATTATTTTTTTTTCTTCCTTTTCTGTGTGCCACACCACCATGATCTCTCTTTTTAAGGCAAAATTTCAAAGGACTGTCTACTGAGTGAACCCTGAGTTTAAAAATTTACTGTTTTGCCCTAGATAATTTCCCACTTAGGTGTAGCAAGGGTTCCTAGGGATATGGCACCAAGTTCTTTCCAGAACTAAAATACTTAATCTTTAAATCATAGCATCAAGGTGTCAAGCAATGTAAGCACTTGTTTCTTGGTCCTGTGTTGTGGGTTGTTGTGGGTTTTTTTTTTAATGTAATGAACCTGATGCTTTTCAGGATTTCAGCATTGTATGGCACTCAGCTTTGTGTGTACCTCAAATAAATCCCAGATTCAGGGAAGAGAAGAATTAAAAATAGATTCCTGTAAATTTGTATTTATTTATTTATTTTACATATGTGTGGATCAGAATAGAAAACAGACTTTTGGGGTAAGTAGTATGGAGGTGTATTTGTGGATTAGGCACAAGAGATGTGGTCAGAGAGCTTTGTTACCTGCTTTTATCTTGTGGCACATTAAACAATTTCACAGATACTACTGTTGCATGTTTTGAAATCCATTTATTTGTATTTCCTAACTATAATCTTGGGAGATATCAGGTAACACAACAAAAACTTACTTTGAATCAATAATATGTAGGTAAAACATATGAAAAGAATACTTTAATAAGCCCTGAAAATACTTTTTTTTTTTTTTTTTTTTTTGCATGGAATTTTTATAATTCCAGCAATGTGGTCTAATAACGTGAAAGTCCTTTCTAAGTGGCTGGCTTAGTTTTTTAATGTATAATGTGTTTTTATCCCTGTCTAAAGAAGGCAAATGTGATAAGCTCTGTAAGATTTCAGCAGTTCCTGATGTACTCCAGCTGATGGGTTTTCTTCAGAACAAAGGAAAAAAAAAAAGACTGCCCTGGTGTCTAAGGGCTGCTCCTCTGCCAAATGAAAACATCCATTTATAGAAAACGGAGCGATTAGGGCTCTTTCCAAATTGAAAAATACAACAGGGAAAAAACATATTATCAGAAAGCTGCAGGCATTATTTTTTCCAGTGATATGCAGGCAAAAAGATCTCTGAAATGGAGTATTACAGCAGGGCTCAGTCATTCATGGCAGCCTGGTGTAAGTGAATGGAGCTCTGTGAGTTCTTGAGCCCAGTTAGGAATGGTCATCTCGCTGTGGGTGCCAACGTCTGGTGCTAATACTAGGTTTAATAATTTTCCTGATTTAATGACTAAGTGACATTAAATATTTTCTCCCCAGCACAGACATACTTCTTAACTGCATCTGCTATGTTTAACACCTTTGCTTGCTTGAAAGACTGTAAAAGCTTTCTATGATACGTGTATTGTTCTCGATGAAAACCATGGTTTTATTGGCATAAAAATCATAGCTATAGTGAGCCAATTGTAAGTCTGACACATGGAGGTCCAGCGGACAATGATTACGGTAGTTTTGCATCTTTTTTATTTTATTCAGGTCTGAAGTTACCATGTCACCCTTGCTGCCCCTCCTTTAATTTCTTGTGTGTTGTAATGAAACAGATTGCTTTTCCCAAATCAGTATTTCAGGATGAAACTTGAACTCCAAAGTCTAAGGAAATCTAGGCAGATGAATAAATGTATGAAAGCTCCAAATCCAAAATTGCTTGTCTGCCAAGTCACTTCCTTGAGATTAAAAGATGTCATTTAATTGAAATTAAATTTTGCTTAAAAATTGCCAACCAAAGACTCAATAAAATGACTTCTAGGTTTAGCAATCTTTTGAAGATGACAATACACCCCTGAATAACATCCATATTTATTTTATATGTCAAATTAAATGAGACTATTGAGGAGTTTTTGCACCTCGCCCATACTTCATTTGTTCCACAGCCTACATTTGAACTTACTTAAATTAATGTTGTTAGAACCAAGTCTTCTGAAGATAGTGTAATTACTGTAGCAAATAACCACTGAGAGGAAGAGGAGGGTCAGGCATGCGTTTGTAATATAAAAATAATTTGTCATGAAAATGCTTTTACAAGGAACTGTCGAAAACCTTAACATAAAAATTAGGCCACAAGACAAGACTTTTAGAAATACTGCTAAGGAAAGAAATCCCTGTTTCTGCTCGTAATGTCCATGGCTACCAGCCACTGCCCATTTGGCATGTATGCAGTCATGGGTCTGTTAAAAGTTATGTGTTTAATCATCTTTTCGTCAAAGTAAATCTAAGTGGAATTAAGTGTCCTTCACAGTGATACCTAGACATGATAGGGAGTTAGCTGGATGCCTAGTAAAGCCACATTATTGTGCTTTGAAAAGGAATTTTTATTTTTTATTACAATTGTAAGCTGCAGGTGTATGTTGAAAGGTTATGTGTGTTGGCACTGAAGCAAAAAAAAAAAAAGTTAGGGCAGAAAGAATGGAAAATCAGCAAGTGAACAAGAGAAGACATATGACTCTGGCCCCAGTAGATGTGAAGACATGTCCTTTGTAAAAAACACTGGAATGTCAGCTTTTTAATTACCATCAAGGGCACTCTTGCAGTGTGGCCAACCCAGATGCAGGCTTGCTGCTGCAGAAGGGGAGAACACTTCTTGAGCCTTCTGTGCATGAACCTCCCCACTGCTTGTTTGCTCCTGATTTCATGTTAAACTGATTTAACCCCGTGATCAGAAGGAAAAAAAAAATCACCTGTATACTTTGCTACTCTTTTATAGTTGTAGTCTATTCACTGCAGGATCGCATGACTGTCAAAACCAGATTTGCTGAGAGGGTGACAGGAGCAGAAGGTCAGGGACTCTTGCTCTTGTCAGCAGCAAGATGTTAGTGCAGCTTCATCCCCTGGGATAAGCCATACCCTCAGCTATGTTAAGGGCACAGGTGGAGAAAGTGCACGTGGATTGTTGTAACAACTTAGCTTTTAGGCTTTTTTTGCTTGCTGTGACTTCATATTTTTCAAGAAGTGCCAAGACTTCTAAATAAGGGCTCAAAAACACAGCAAAGGAGCTACCTTTGTATGAGATGACTTTCACCCTAAATAAAGAAGTGTATTTCTCCCCACAGATGAGCATGGGCCTTTAGACTGTCCTCAGAGAAGATCTCTGTGACCTGACAAACGGCTTCTAATTTGCCCTTTTGAGGACACACTCACAGGTTTTTTTTAATTAAAGGTCTTGTGCTTGGGAGGAGAGTATTGCTGGACATGAGACACTGAAGTGGCAGAAAGTAACAGACCTAGAGAACAGGAATGTAGATGCCACTTTGCAATTGTCCATGATCTAACCCAAGGCAGAGAAGGTAGCAGTATCCTCTGCTTCTCTGGTGGTGCTATCTGGTTCTTGCCCAGCCTGGTCAGGCTGTCCCAGCCCCTGCTCCCTGCTTGTGCGTGTCTCGTGTGTACAGAGGTGGCAGGGTGGGAGCTCTGACAGGGGCATTCAGTCTTTTGAGTCTATCACATTTCTTAGGCTGCTCAGCCTGTCCTCGCAGCATCTACTTTAAACACTGCTAAACGGAGTGACCAGTGAGTGAGTTCACCCTTCTCATTGTCTGTTCTTCAGTTAGACTTCAGGCATCAGTTTTTGTATCGTTTCCCTGTGCCTTCCCTCTTTTTGTTTTACCAGGGAAGTTTTTTAGCATAGGCTTTGAATAGTAGCAGTAGATTTATTGGCTTAGATGTGTCTTATCTACCCAGTGTTTGTTGATTGCTCATAAACAATGTTGTGCAAGAGGTTGAAACAGACTCAATGATGAACAATTCAGAGTGCAGGCGAGACGCTCTT
>NW_009952990.1:4087801-4096137 GCF_000747805.2 Chaetura pelagica | reverse complement strand
CTGCTGAACTAAGAGTACTTGGTAGCAGAAATAAGCTATTTTTGTGTGTAAGCAGGGATTTGCTAGTGATTGAACACTACCATTAACTAAAAATATCAGGGATTTTTAGAAGCTCATCTTCTACTCTGGGCCTAGAACAACGTTTGTTCTAGTGTTTGCTGATGACAACCTTGGGTCTAGCAGTGAATTAGGATCCTATATATAACTTTATGGGACTTGAATCTACCATATTAGCAACTAATGGCTGGGTTCTAGCTAAGTCAGAGTCTATCTAGAAATAAAATGCATGGCCTAGTGACAAACTATAGGTCAACATTAGAATCAGGAATGCAGCAATATCCCCTCTTCTCTTACAAAGAATAATTTAGGCAAAGGCATTCCTACACTGCAATTTACTAGGTTGAATTTTAAAGCTGGGACTTAGCGCATGA
The DNA here is from genome assembly GCF_000747805.2 of Chaetura pelagica. Taxonomy (NCBI): domain Eukaryota; kingdom Metazoa; phylum Chordata; class Aves; order Apodiformes; family Apodidae; genus Chaetura; species Chaetura pelagica. The sequence goes on along the minus strand of NW_009952990.1, from coordinate 4,095,706 downwards.
TTCTGCTGCCCATCTGCTGATTGGCTGTACTCCTTACTTGTCCTTTTAATTTTTAAAAATCTTAATTTTTTAACTGATACTGCCTGCACGAGGTGAGTGATAGGAAACTGGTTATTCCTGGCATACAAGAAAGGGCCAGTTAATCTCTCTCTTGGTTTATTGTGTTTACTGAACACTATAGGAGATGGGGAAGAATTGTACAGAAGCAGTTACAGCTGCTGCATGCTGCTTTTCTCTGCTGAGTTTGTCTGGTGACAGTCCTGAAGGTCCTTGTATTACATTGGCCTTGTACTAGTCTGCTGATGTAGGGTCTTATAGCCCCTTCTCTTCATCGTCAGTGGACTAGGACAAAAATGAGGAGATAGCAAGAGGAGGCATCTAGTGTGAGATATTTATTCTCTTGAGGTTTCTAAATTATCTGCTTTGAGTAACTTTACAGTCAAATCAATACAAGTATGTTACTCTCAGCAGTACGTTAATGGCATGAATATTTGGGAATGACAGTCATGTTGATTGAAAAAAAAAAAAGAGATCATATTGATAACACTAAATGAAGAACTGGGATAGCATGTCCTGTTTTTCATCTCATACGAAAAACATTTCAAATGCAGATTTCCTTAAAAATACATTCCCATACTGACACAATATGTTGGACCATTTCCTTTCTGTTTGAATGCCAGCATTTGAGAATGTTAGATCTGAAAAAGCCTTGTATAAACTACATTCAATAGAAGAGCATACAATGATGAGGTAACATAGATTGTGTTCTCCCAAGTGAAAATTATGCTGAATGCTCAGTAAAAAAACTTGGGATGCCTGTTAGAAATCCAAATAAGCAGTGTGGCAAATTAGCAAGGCTATCTTATGAAAGTGTTTAATCAGTTCTCAAAAGTCCATCACAGAATTGGTTTCTCAGAGGATCTTTGCTGTGTGTACATCTGCTGCAGCAACATGCCCAGCTTCCTGTACTTAAAGATTCTCATTTGGGCTAAGTGCACTCCTCATAATTAAACTAGAGTTGTAATATAGCATCCTGTTTGGTTTGGTTTTTTTTCCCCTTTTTCCTTCTACATGTCCTTTGCCCCTCCATCCCCTCCAGATTAAGAGAATGTAGAATGTGTGAACGGGGAAAGAATTTCAACAGATTCTGAAGGAGAAAGATTGGAGTAGAATTGGAATGTCTCAGGGCAGAAGTGGTGCTAGGGCTAGGAAGTACTTACACAGAGTTCTCATCTTTTCCCTGACAGTAAATTCTTGCACACACAATTGGTGTCTGCTGTTTTGCTACCTATTTAAATCAGATTATAGGAAATAAAAATAAGTTAAAATTTGATTACCCAAAGGAAGTCATCCAAATGAGAGCCATCTTTAAAGGACAAGGTGTTAAAATCACAATTTAGATGATGGATATTTTGGCACAGATTCACTCAGTGCTACTCTGGTCTTCCAGAAGTATTTCAGGTCCCCTTACCTTTCCTAATTTTATCTTCTCTCTGTTTCCACCCATTTTTTCTATCCCAGATTAAATTTTCCCAATCCTCAGGCTTGATGGGGCTTTGAGCAATCTGTTTTAATTGGAGATGTCCCTGCTTATTGTAGGGGGGTTGGACTAGATGACCTTTAGACCCTTGCAACCCAAGACATTCTATGATTCTGTGATTCCATGATTCTGTTTTTCCACATCCTAGCTCTATAGACTGTAATACTTGCCAGATAGACAAGAATTACATTTAAGTGTAATTCTCTTGTAGATGCACGTGTCTATATGTCTCCGGACCAGTAGTAACTCCAGTGTGAAACACTGTGCACCCTACAGCTGGAGGGGGATGTGATGGGGAGCAAAGCTTTGGTTACACGGAGTGTATATATATCCTATGTTGGCAACTTCTGGATCTTGTCCTAGTTCAAGGAATAGTCCTGAGAAAGCAATGAATGGATATTAAGAATGTTTAATCCAAATCAAATCCCACTTTTCTGCTCTGTTTACCAAGATTAGCAGATGCCTTCTTTCCAGGAATATAGTCTAGGCAATCTGGTGTTTTCTAGGGGAAGCTGTAATTACATTAAGTTATAAATACATTAAATGGTTATAGTATTTCAATATTTTGTTCAAATTATTATTACAAGGAAAATTACTATCATTGCCTCATTGAGCTTTTGCAAACTCTGACTCGCAAGACATTACCCTGGGATCTCGGCTAAAGGTGACGCATCCTGTATTTGTAGACTAAATATTGTCATATTGCTTGTATTTTTCCTCACTTGTTTGAAATGGCTGGATGAACAGACGGGCATAAAAAGCAAAGAACATAGATATCACTTGCTTGACTAAATGATGTTTTTAAAAAAACAGTTATTAACAAAAAAATTTGAAATTCATCTAGTTAGAAAAATTGCAGCAAAACAGTCCGATGTTACTACAAAGAAAACAGCAGATTATACCAATTGTCCAGCTATTCATAGCAATTTGTAAATAATGCTCTTTATGCTAGCACAGAACAAATCATGATGGAAATGTAATTTAAAAAGCAAAACAAAAAACAAGATTTCAAATAAAAACTCACATGGGAGTGAGAGACCATGCTGCTGTTCTATGCAAATTAGCAGTGTCATTGTTCCTCAAACATTTAATATATGTTCTTATTGCTGTCTTAAGTAAAAGCTAGCCAAAGTAATCTTCAGCTTTCCCAATGTAAAGTGGTTCTGGGTGGTGCTTGGAAAGGTAAAGGTGTGATACAAGCCTTTTCCTAGAAATCTTGCAGTCTTTAACTGCTTGGCTTCATCCCAAGAATGGGGTGAAGACACTTTTTTTTTTTTTTTCCCCCTAGAGCTCATGGATACTGCTTAAAGTTTTGCAGACCTTGCTGTATCAATGCTGGAATTGCTGCTAGGTTGGTTAGATTCAATGCTGCATTGGAAGCTTCTGTGACTAGACAAGGTGTTGCAAGGCTGATTTTAGCTTTCTTGCTTTGCTTCAGCTCTTGTGGCTACTTGCTGTTGATGTATCACAAATTAACTTTGATTTTTTGAGTCACCTGGTCTGCCATCCTGCTCAAAGTAGAGCTAATCTTGAAGATAAATCAGGCTGCTTCAGGACCTTGTCCTGTTCAGTGTTGAAAATTTCCAAGGATGGGGATTTCCCAGGCTCTCGTTAACCCATGTTATTCCCATGTTTGATCACTCAGTTTGCCCTTTTTTCTTTTAAATCTAATCAGAATTTGTCTTGCTGCAAGTTGAAACCGTGATGTCTTGTTCTTTCACTGGACATCTCTGAGAAGTGTCTGGTTCCATTCATATTCTTCCCATTAGGGACTAGAAGACTACAGTTAGAGACCCTGGTCACCTTCTTTTCCCAAGGCTGAAGGAGCCCAGCTTCTTCAGGTATTTCTCACGCATCATCATTTTGATGGCTTTCCTTGGATTCTTGCCTGCTTATCAGTATTCCTTTGTGTTTAAAGGTCCAAAAATGACCACACAACTTGAAATGACGCTTTGACAGTGATGACTAGGCCTTAGTCACTTCCATCCAGCCACTGGCTACATTTTTGCTAACCCAGTCTGCAGTTAGTGCCCATAACTGCACAGGCACACTGCTGACCCATGTTCAACAACTTCTTCACCAGGCTTCCACTTTTCTTTCTCAAAGAGTGCTGCCTAACCTATCAGTCCCCAGCCTGAACTGTTGCATAGGGCTGTTTTCTTCTACATTCAAGACTTTGGATTTGCCTTGATGAAATTCATGAGCATGCTGTCAACCCATATATTTAGCTTGTCAAGGCCCTACGGAAGGCCAGCCCAGCCCTCTAGTGTGCAAACATAACAGTTTGACTTGGCTGAACTTAGGTAAATGAATTACGAGCAAAGCACTTCAGATTGTGGTTCCAACAACATCCCTGAAAGAGAAAACTGTGTCTTTCAGAGATCTGGCAAGGTGAATTCTTGGCCTCTATCCTTTTCCATTTGGCTCTGCTGTTTGTGGCATTGCTTTGATGTTTCCTTTAGCTTTTCAGCTCATTCAGCTTTTGCCTTTTCTGTGTTTTCTGAGGAGTTCCTGAATCATTACTGTAACATCCTGAAGTCCAAGGTAATATTACCTGATTTGCCAGCTTCTTATAAAATTGATGAATGACATCAGAACTGAAATTTGTTTGTACATCACCAAACTCTTTCTTCAGGGATCAATGGTATCAAGGAGTTACTGCATTTAGATTCAAGTCTAAAAAGTGTTACTTTGACAAGCACTTGCTGGCAGGGCTTGGACTCAGAATAAAAGGAGGGTTAGCTGACTGTGACCCCTGTGTTCAGAGCGTTAGCTGATAGAGCCTCACGTTTGTGTTTCTTCTCAGCTTGAGGCAGTTCAGTCCTGCCACTCAAACAAAGATTTTAACTGCCAGACCCAAGATAGTCTGGACAAGATAAACTTCCACTTCACTGCTAACGGTGTCCTGAAATTACTTGAGTTAATTTAGAAGCATTATGTTGTCTAGATGTTACAATGAAAAAAAAAAATCTTCTACACAGGTTCTTCATGCCCATGTGGTTTATATTGAAGTGAAACAAAATCATCCCATGCAAATTAAATATTTTTCATTGAAGAGAATAAATATCTTTTTATACTCATTTATAAATATTTTCTTGAAGTTTGAAGTCCCAGAGTGAGTAATGTTCATAGGAGTCCTTACAGAGACTCTGTGAGGTTTTAAAATGGGGCTTATTTGCAAATGGAAACTTAAATTACTTATAACAGGTTAAATCTGTGCCAATATATTTTGTTTTATTATTTCTGAATAGAAAGCATTGCTGTTTGCATTCTTTTGAACAATCTAGCTCAAACTGTGTGTCACTTTTAATGCAGATATCCTATAAAAAATGTGATTTATTGGGGAAAAAAATAACCTAATACTTCATATTAGATTAATTTACACAGGTCTTTCATAAGACAGTAATGTCATTTTACATGCTCTCGCTTAAATGACGTTTAGAATCTTAGCATCCTATTTGCTGGATTCTAAGAATTTATAATTAAGAATTTATCCAATATTTACTGAAGATGAAAAAGTACAGGAACTAATGCTGGTAAATGTTTTTTGAAAGGCCAAACTAGACTGTTAAATGACATTTCAAAGTGTGTGTGTGCAAATTCACTGACAGTGATAAACTAGGAATTGCATTAGAAGGAAAATTACTTCTACTCAGTGACGAATATGGGAATGGCTAGTGTAAAGTTATTCATGATACAGCTGATGGTGTTAATGCAAAAAAAACTGAAAAAACATCAAAACAAGACTATTTTGTTTGGTTTTTTTTAATTGTCGGGAGCTAATAAAGACTAGTACTTTGTTAACTGTCAATTTCTGTTCTCTCTATGTTGTGGAGCAGAACAGATCACTCAGAAGTTGGTTATCAACAGTGTATGTACCCAATCTTAAATATTGAAAAGCTGCTTGTATGTTGATTTGAATGTAAAAATTCAAACCTGAGACACAATTTATCTGAGTAACACTGCAAATAACTCTGAATTTGTTTTCCATTGTGATCTCAATTAACAGTTCTTGTATTTGTTTCTAATGTTTATGGTTGAACACACACTGTTCACAGTTTGTGAATAAAGTAAATTCACAGAAGTGGTTACAACGTGATGAAGAAAGCAGTGGACAAATTTTCCATTTTCCTTTCCTCAATAGAGTTCTGTTATGTTATCGTAGTGAATTTAAAGCATGAGGAGTTCTGAAATCTGGAGGTGTAGTTGTTTTGTCATATCTACTTCTAACTGATACCTGTTGAAAAATTGTGGTAAGCTGAGCGTAAAGAAGTGAATAAGCTTTTGTGGTTAGGAAAGACGTATGACACTTTCTTTTTCCCCCAACTCAGGCACATGTTTGCATGCTAACACACCATATGCCACCCAAATCCATGTTAATATTGTGCATTTTTTTATTAATAGGTATCTTACCCTGTCTCTCTTCCGCTTTGGTGTGGGTGTGAGACTCCAATCTTCCAACTCATATAGTAGCTTAAACTACATTGTGAGCACTGGAAGCTGGTACTCAGTCTCCCATCAGTTTGCACCTAGCAGTGGCAGGCAGTGGGGAATCTATGTCTGCATGTTTCACTGTTGCTAGGGGATAGATTCTTCACTGCACCTGTGGAAGGGGCTGTTTCATGGTCTTATAAACTGACATCTGAGGTGTTATTTATCACCACATGCCTTTTAGTTCAGCAAGTGGATTTGTGCTTCCAGCTTCATTTGCTGAAGAGATAGGTGAGATGAGGGTCTTTGTGTTTGCTTGTGGCTTTCTGGTTTTTGCCATTAGTAAGAAGTCTGCTGGTAAACTGATATTCTTGAGGCCAAGTTATGGGGTGTTAAGAGCATCTCCTTTTGACTACTGTGTTGTCACTTGCCCTCAAAGCACAGTGGTCAAGTTGGTGCTGCAGGAAGACATATGGTAACCAGTGATGCTTTTTCCTCCTCTGTTTGTCCCTGCTCCTGCATTCATGCAACAACACATGCACATACATCACATGTCCTGATTTGCCAAAATAGAAAAGCTGATGTGAAATCTTCTCATCCTCTTCAGTGTGAGGACTGACTTGTATTTCAACAACTACCAATATCAACTGTAGTCAGTCAAATTTGCTTTACCCCAAGTGGAAACCACTCATGTGAACTCTTCTCAGTGGGCTGTGGAAGGGTAGCAGCCAGGTGATGGTTTCTGACCACAGCCTCAGTAGAAGAAGTTTTTCTTGGCTGTCCTGTGCCATCTGGTCTAGAGCACTGGAACGCATCTCCTCTTGTATTATCTGAAAACCTTGAAATCCTAATACAGGCTTGCTGGTATGCATATTCTTACTACTGTTTTTTAAGTAGATGTTCTGTCTCCCTCCTGCACCAATACCTTCCACAGCTGCCAATTTTCATGCAATTTCAGTTAACAACAGGAAGCCTAGTTAGGTCTCTTTTACAACTCAGTGTTGTATTCAAGGAAGACATTTGAAATAAACTAAGGTATTTAGAGTGCTGGTTAATTCTAAGAAAGGTTTACCTGGGCAGGGTCATTGTTGATTTAATATTTCACCTGGTCAGGACTTGCACATATTCCTTCATCTTGTTGCCTAAAAAACAATAAGCCAAGAAAATTTAACTCATTCACACCTTTTGTTTTGCCTTTATGATGCCATAGTAAGAAAGCAAAGAGGTCTAGAGCTGTACAAGTTACATTTTTTCACTTGACAATGAGATGTCAACCATGCTTGACAAAATGATTAAAATCATCCTATTAGCATCTCATACCATTTCAACCTGTTAGGATTCTGGATGACAGTCGGTACTTATTGGAAAAGGGATGTCAAGAGTCTGCTCTGTTCTCTGTGCAACCTTAAAGCAATTCAGTGATGTTGGAGTACATAGTGTGACAGAAGGAGCTTGATGTTTGCATGGTTTTTATATATATATATTTAAAATCTCTGGGCTAGTTAAGCCTGGGTGAGTCAGGCAAAATCATGGAGATTTTTAAGGTTGGAACATCTTGTAGACAGATGGAAAAACTGATCTATTTGTCTATCCATGTACTAAACTGGTCTGGGAATTTTCACCTATGATGATTTAGTAATTTAGTCATTTACAGCTTAGTAGAGTTTAGTCAATTCAGTTTCAGGTGGGTTTAGACAAGACAAAAAAGTCAGTTTACACAGCCATGAATTCTACTCATGCATATGAGCTTTGCATACATGGTAGCAGGGCCCAGCAGATCATTGTGTGCCAAACTAAGAGCATCAGTGAGGTGCCAAATACAACCACAGTGTGAAGGCAATTGGACAAATGTCAGAATTTGATGGTTTGGAATGTCTTCATGGTGCATGTCAATGAGTTTTCCATACAGTTTGGTTATACACAACCAGCAGGAA
>NW_009952990.1:4073226-4087759 GCF_000747805.2 Chaetura pelagica | reverse complement strand
GCAGGAATTACTAGTGCAGTGAGACACTACTGATGGAGTTTGTGTTGAGGTTTTACTATGGAGAATACTACATAAAGAGACAATATAGTATCTTTTTAGGGTTACAGCTCTTATAGTTCAACATGGGTGGCAAGCAGGAAAGGAACTGAAGAACAAATGAGTTAGTTTGTTTGTATGTCAGGAGCATATGCACATTTAACAAACTGAAGTAGGCACCTAGGGAAGAGAATTAGGGTGATCTAATCAGGCTGAGCTGGACGAGCTAGTAGGTCTTAGCTTCTAGCATAAATTCCTGGCAGTTGCCAGACTTGCACTGAATATATTTGCTTTTAAACATCTGGGAGGTTGTTCTGGGGCTGACTGCAGGTTTGATCTATGTACACATTTTTGCATTTGTTCTATGCATTTCACCTGCATACAGCCCAGCTCTATTTCCCATTTTTTCCATGTGCCCTATATTTTCTGGAGCATGTGAAGGAAACACCCAGGGGTTGATACATCAAGGTGAGTAATGCCCTGCTCTTGGCAAGTTTAATTAAGATTTGCTGTAGGTGTTCCAAGAGTATTGGTCATTCTGCTTGCAGAAATCCCATAGTTTGCTGTTGAATGTAAGTGTTGAGGATTTATTTGGCAGCCTGCTAGTCTGTCTTATTCCTGCAAAGGAATACCTCTTGTTTCCAATTTGCAGCATAAAGGCAATATCTTGCTAGTGTAACTTTAAAGCCGGAGAAATTTAGTGTCTGAGTGTGCATGTGACAGGATCACAAGTCAGGCAGATCCACCATTCTGGGTTTTTGAAGTGGTTCCTAATCTATACTGATTAATTTCCTGTAATATAAAACCCAATAGGTCAAGTTGAGCCTTTAAGTAGGTAAAACTGAGTAAGCTGGGAAAGTTAATAAATAAGTATTGAAGAAATACCTGCAAACACCCTGCCATAGAGTTCATGAAGCTTGAATACTTTAAAAACATATTTCCATTCTGATATTTCCCTATACTTCTAGGGCTGCTCATTTTCTTGCCTTTGCCTCTGAGGCTCAACTTTTGGGTCTGCTCCTTGTTGCAGCTAAGCTTGTGGCACTTCAGCTTTGTCTTAGTCTTGCCAGTTCACCTTTGAAGTCTCTCTACCACTGTCTGCCTTCCTGCCCCCTTCTGCGCTCAGGAAGTGCTTGTGTTTGTGGGAAATGGATAGTGCACCATGGTGGCAAAATGATGTCATATGTGATGACACCATTTGTCACAGTGGGTTTGAACCAGAAGCACATTCAGTCTGCCAGGTGCTGCAGATCAATTTTATAGGATCATGGAACGGTTTGGGTTAGAATGAAAGGTACCTAACACCCCTGCATGGGCAGGGACACCTCCCACTAGACCAGGTTGCTCAAAGCCCCATCCAGTCTGGCCTTGAACACTTCCAGGGAAGGGATATTCACAGCTTTATTGGGCAACCTGTTCCAATTTACAATTTCTGTTTACAATTTCCAATTTTCCAATGGCTTTTTTTTTTTTAAATTTAAAAAGTTCCTCTTCAAAATGTTGGTTGGTTGCTTGGACTGTGTAGTTCTCCTGAGAATAACAGTTTATCACGATGATCTGCACTGTATGAAATATGGTGGCCCATGGGGTCAGGAGAAAGTCTTAGTGTGCTTTAGCAATTACAGGCATCTACTGGAGAAAACCACTATCAGGCATAACTAAGGCAAGCCCAAGTCACCACTTAAAATTTGGTTTTCAGTCTGGGGGAGGAAAAAGATACTCTGGGCTTTGGAAAATGGAGCAAGGGTCCTAGCTGATACTTGGATTTTGGTACCTGGCAACTGTGAAGCACTGACCCTGCTCGCACACTGCGCATCAAGCCATGTGAGTAGTGGCTGAAATAAAATTGTTTATTCTCGATGCTGTCTCCTTTAACACCTGGAAAAAAGAAAAAATATATCAAGTTTGCCTGTGCTGATATGCACTCTATCGTTTTCCAGCCTGCGAATTCTATTAAATGTTGAATTATTGTAGTCTCGCGCTCTGTTCATTTAAGTAAAATTAAAACATACCGTGATTATTTTTTTTTATGTCTTTTATGGGCTAACTTAAGTGTTAGCTTATCCACATGATCACACGTTATTTCTCCTGAAGTAAATTAGCTTAGCAGAATTTTATTAACTATAGGCAAAGTTCAACTGTTTTGTATCACAGAAATGTTTTAATCAAAAATCATAGATGTGTGATGAAAAATATTGCACCAAATTTTCTTGACCATTGGGTCAAGAAATTTATTTTTGCTATTATTAATTTATTAAACCCTTTTAAATCTCTTTGTTAGTTCTGTTGTTCTTCTGACCTTTGTCTGTGTTTTCAAAATTCTTGTTGGGAAATTGTAATACAATTAAAATAAGAAAAAAATTAGCGAATTTAAAAAAATATTACTTGAGAAAAAGCCATGCTTTACAAGCCATGTACAAGCTACTTAAACCACTTCATTAAGAACATCATCCTCTAAAGGAAAAGAGTTTAATCATATTTTTTAAAAATACAATATACTTTCTGACCTTTTATTGGAATTTAAATATATTCTCAAGAATGCCATAGACATCCTTTTGATAGCTTAAGAAATCTTCTCTCAGGTTTTCAAAGTAAGTGACTTTCAGAAAGTATAAGAACAATTCTCAAGGGCCTCAGAGTCATCTGTGCTTGTTGTCATCCCAAATGAATGATTATTTAGAAAATTCTGCAGTTAAACACACAGAGAGATAGGCCCTGTTGCCAGATAACTGAAGCACAAGAAAGGTTTTATCTTTTACCCTTAAAACTAGAGTCATTCTCAAAAGTGAGTAGGACACGGGAAAGAAAGAATTCATACAGCAGAATTCTCTCAACTGATTCTTGCTGATTGCAGAGGGCCAAGTGGTTTTTCAGAATATCATTGCACTCATCTCATTTTCAATTGCAGCTTATTACACTAGTATGCTTACTTTTTCTTCCATCTACAAGATCTTCTTGATTGTTATTTACAAATTTGGATTTTCTCCTGCTTTCTCTTCTTCCTGTCCTTCCTTTGATTTGCAGCAAAGAACACAGCTGCAGTTAAAAGGAGTTTCACCATTTTCAGTGCAGAACCATTTTCAGGATACTGAAAAGATGCAGTATCAACTGCATCAAATCAACAGGTCAGAGATGGTGACCCTTCCCTGCATTAGCTAATTTTTCTTTCTCCGAGAATGACATGGGGAAAATAATCTGCCTATTAAAACCAAGTATGTAGTCAATAGTAGAAATAAGAAAATAAGTTAGGTAAAACTCAACTCTAAAGAAAGTTTCAGAACATGTATATTACTAAACATAGAAGGAAGGACTTCTGTATTGTTTTGGTTTATTATTTTTCATTTTTCATGCTGATGGACATTTTTTGCAGTACTCATACTGTAGACCTGGAAAAGAAAACCAAATGCCATATTTAAATGTGGTCATATACCTCTTTTCACTTTCATGACTTCTTCCCTATATTGTAAAAAGCAAAGGAAGTAGAACAAAAGAAAATCTAACCAAAATATTCCAACAGAGTGTGGCTAGAACTGGTATGATCTATGAAAGCATAGTCTGTTTGTGGTGTAAATGGTAATGAACAGAGGGGAGAAAAAGACAAGTACAAAATTGAACAATTAACATTAGTGACTGTGTGTTAAGCCTGCCAAAATTATCTCCCTTAGCTCTTAATTTTGTAATTGAGCTGCAACTGGCAAATGTCTTGTAAATCTACTACAGCATGTGTCTTTCTTTCAGAATGAAACGCAACAGAATAGTAAGTAGCTTGCATCAATAAATTTAAGTTACAGTCATCTTGGGACCCAAGTGTCTGAAACAATTAGCACCTTTTGAGGTTACTTAAATGCAAAAATACAACTGATTTCCTAGTGGAATTTTAAAAAGCCTTTTGATGCAAATAAAGAGCAGAGATCTTTTCTCATTTGTTGAATAATTAAAATTAATTTTTTGTTTCATTAGAAATCATTGTAATGTTGAACTACTTTGGTAACAATTGGATTCTCAACAAGAGGACATGTTATTTGTTTTCTGAACATCTTTAAATATATTATTTTTCTATACTAACTCCTCTGGACTTTTATGCTTTTCCATAATTCCACTTTTTTTTCCCCCATAAAGCATAATAGCAATGAAGCAGTATAGATTGTGTAGGGAGGAAGTAACAGAAATAAGCAAGGCATTATATGTCTTGTTCTCCCTGTTAATACTGAAAGTTCATCCTGGTCTGATGAAAGCTCATCAGACTTCCTGAACTGAAAGTTCATCTCTGTTCTAATACTGAAGGTTCCAAAATACCTGATAAGTGTTTGAGCACTGGGGTGTCACAGGAAACAATACAGTATTGACACTTAGTTTTGCTTTTTACATCTTTATTCTGTAAAACTGGGTGTCTATGTGCAACTTTAAGGATATTTGCAAAAATTTCTAATTCAAGATGACATTCTGTGTGTGTGTGAACATTCAGCCATTTTACTAAATGCTGGTAACTAGAAAACATTGGTAAAATTGTCTTATGTGATATTATTGGATTGATATAGAAGTAAGTTAAACAAAATGGACTGTATGTTGTGAGTCAGCAAAAACAGTCTGAGCCAGAAGGGATTTCATAACATCCAGGAGTATTTGAATCAACACTAGTTTGATTCTGTTTAGATATGATGGGTCCAGCTGCAGAATAATCCCATAGAACTCGATCACTTATACTGTAAGATCTGACTAATTGCTCATATTGCACAAAAGGAACTCCCTGAGGCACAAATATTAGCTTTTCATTAGCAATTCAGAACAAGATGGTAATGTTTTGAATTCATGTTCACTGACTTACAGAAGTCCTGGGCAGTGTTACCTGAATTACAGATTTCACTGCTGTGCAGCTGTAGAACAACTTCTCTGTTTAATCAGTGGTATAGTCAGAAAAAAAGGATACAGTGGGCCCTATCTAAAATTTCTCAGGTGTGTGGTCCTTCATGGGCTGCATATGAACATCTGGTCCATCATGGACCTCCATGGGCTACAAGGGGACAGCCTGCCTTATCATTGCCTTCATTGTTCTGGTGTCTGGAGCATCTCCTACCCTCCTTCTGCTCTCACCATAGTGTCTGCAGGGCTGCTTCTATTGCATGTTTCTCATTCTTTTTTTCACAGCTGCTGTGCAGTGTTTTTTTATCCCTTCTTAAATGTGTTATCATAGAGGTGCCGCCAGCATCACTGATGGAGTCAGCCTTGGGCAGTGGTGGGTCCATTTTGGCTGGATCTGGCTCTGTCAGACATGGGGACAGCTACTGGTGTCTTGTCACAGCAGCCACCCCCTACAGCCCTCCTGCTACCAAAACCTTGCCATGTAAACCCAATACAGAATTGTGAAAGGGGAGGTATCTTTATATTGCAAATATGCAAAATGTTTCTTGATGATTTTCTGAACTTCTCTTTGCGTGACAGTTGGAGATCAAAGAAAGGCTTAACTTTCTTTGAGGAAAGGCTTCAACTTCCAAGCTGAATGCAAGTTTACTGTGGAAAGAGGAAGTCAATGTTACCTCTGCTATTACTGCATATTTAAGTGTGATGGAAACTTAGGTAGAGTCAGTTTTGATTACACAGGATTTGTCTATTTGCTACACTCTATTTCATATTGGAGTTCTTAAATTGGAATCATCCAGTGTAAATGTTACATACTCAAAGACAGTACTGAGACAGAAAATATAAGTCATAGAAATAAAATTGGAAAAAAAATGCAAAAACGAGAGAGTATTTACTCCTTATATAAGGAGAGACAGGATTTTTTTTCTATTTTGCTGGATAGACTTAGTTCCCAAGTAGTGAACCAAGAAATAGAAAATTATGTTAAGCAAGAAGCTGAGCCTGCACAGGGTGTTTAGACAGTGTCTTAGGAAGCAAGGCAATAGAGGGGTGAGTGGTCACCCCTTCTGTGGGGTCAGTGACTTAAGGGGCAGGTGGCACCTGAGGCAGAACGTAGGCAGTTAAATAGGGGCACTAAGCACCAGCACTTTAGTGGTAGCACTCTGAGCAATTCCCTGTACAGCAGGCAGGATCAATACAGAAGTTGCCAGGTAAAGTCTCAAAGTGTACCAAAGGTGTCAAGGTGAGAGGGAATATTTCACTGGATAAAGTCATTTTCTGTGGTGTTTACTCTTTCTAAAGCCAAGTGAAATCTGACTTCTAATAGTTAAAATATGATAGAGGATTTATGTACAGAAGAGACCACAGTTTAGGACAAATTAACTTCTGTTTTAAGATGCGGAAGTTTGATGTAGTTGTGGAATAGGGTTGTGTTTGTTTTTTCAAATGCAGAGCACAGGAATGGCTCTAGTGGTTCATACCGTGACTTGATGCAAGTAACTCAGCATTGTCTGGGAGCTGATAATCTGCAGGATAGGACAGAGTAAGCATTTAATCCTGCTTCCCCACAGCACTGTCCTAGCCAACAATGATCTGTGATTCTTGAGAAAATCACTTTCTCTATTATGAAGTTTGGGATTGGTTTTTGATCTGTGGACTAGTTCAATTTGTTTTCACATATTTGTGAACTTCTAACGTTCGTAACATCCCGTGGCAAGATGTTTCACACGTACTTTGCACAGTGTGAAGACATAACAAATGAAAGGAAGTGCATTTTCTTTCAATGGATAATTACATTGTCAAGTAAATGTAGTATTTCAAAGTGGTGGTTCCAAGAGCAGTTGTTTAAACTATAGCGATTAAATGCAAAAATAGAATTTCTGGCTGTGAAAGAACCTAAGTTGCAGATACCTGGAAACAAAGACGATACCTCAGGAGAAGCATGCCCTGACCATAGAGCCAGACACTGGATGATGTTATCATTATTGGTCTTTAATTGTAGCTCAGAACAGTTGTCCATATGTTCTTCACTGAATTGTCTATATTGCTCGATGACTTAGAGAAGGGAATGTAAATAATTTTTGTGCTCCTTATCTCTTAGCTCCTTTCATGCTCATAGTCTAATGTGGAGTTAGTTCTGAGCAAGATTTTGCAGAGATTAGGAGTAAGGCTTTGTACCTCAGTTATGGCTCTTCAAGGAAGTCTCATCAGATATTTATAATCACTTTCTTCTCTTTCCAATGATATTCAGTGCACAGTGCTGCGGAAAGCTCATAAATCACCTGAAAAAGTTGGGTGTTTAATTATGCAGACGTTAGCTGTTAGTTATTCCCTTCTATCATGAAGGATCTCTAACCTCAGTACCCAGTAGCTCAATAAATGCCAAAATTGTTCCTTAGGTTTACTTTTACTCAGTCAAATAGAGTTGTGCCAGAATATACTAAGTGAGAAACAGCTGGGTAATCTAAAGCTAGACGTCTAAATCATGCATCTGATGAGTTTATCAGTTCATAATAGTTCTCATTGCTGTGTGAATCTAATGAGGTCAGTTTAATAAAAAGTATCTGCTCTTCTGGTAGTCTTGTTATTGCTCAAACCTGTCAATGTTGTAGGAGTCATCAAAGCTGTATGTATCAGACCTATTTCTGTCCTCTGTATTAAGATTTTGCACTGTGTCACCCCATGGCCCTGCAGGTCTGAGTACACACCCTGGTATCTCACTGTCTGCCCTACAGCCTTTCTGACAGTCAGCAACTCTCATGAGTCAGTTCTGCTGCTTCTCCTGACTTAGGTGATGTGTGTCTTTCACGTGGGGCATCCTTTCTCTCAGCTGCAGAGGGCCTCTGGAGAATCTCTTGGCTCAGGTATTTGGCTGCTGCACTGTTCTCTCCAGAAAGGTTTCTTATCCTTGTGCTTCCCTTATGCCTCAGGCCCTTTCTCCCTCTTCATGCAGGTTCCTTTCTTGGTGGAGGGTGATAGTTTTTGTGTGCCAGCCTCTCCTCTGAAGAGGGTTCAGGAAGGTTAACACTTCAATCTCCAAACTCATTTGAGTCCTCTCCTATGCAGCAAGCAGTTGATCTGGCTGTTTTTCTTAATTAAGTGGTTCTGTTTCCTTGAAAATGGAACCTATGCCTTTGCCAGGTGCCACCTTTGATATTACTCAGTCTTTGTGGCAGTAAGAGGTAGGACTCTTATAGACCTTTCCTTGATTATTTGCTAATGTTTCTTTTTGTGAATTGTCCATATAATCTGTATGAAGTCAGTGTGTTGAGATGCATTTAATGTAATTATTTAATATGTATGTTTGCTATTTTGTATGTGGCTTATTAGGGCTTTTGGCTGAGACTAAGCACAGCAATTAATGTGTTTGGGGTGAGTAGTTCTCAGCCTCTTTATCTGAAGAAGGTTGTAGCATGCACCAAATCGCATCTATTTGAAATTACAGTTGTGGTAAAACTTTTGCCAAGAAAAGGCATCACAGCCATCCTCAGAGTTTCAGTGAGCAGCTGAGATCAGCAGCTCAGCATGGCTGTTTTCACAGACAAGTTGAAAGTCAGCTGGCTGCAATTCAGCTCAGCAAAATAGAGATATTAGTGATAATTTAGGTGAAAGAGCAAAACTATCCAACAAAAGCAGTGTTGGCTCCTTGGGGTGATATTTTTCATCATTTAAGTCTGTGACTTTTTATGAGGGATTCTTTCCCCTTCATTGCTTTTAGTCACGCTCCAATTAGTAAGCCAGTCAGATTCTTGTCATCCGCATGTGGCCAGGACTTTCTAGCCTCTGCTTTTTGATGTGGATTTTGGTTCTTATGCAGTCTTTTGTTGTACTGTAGTTAGATTGCTACATAGCGTTTCTCCTGGACCAAATTGTAGTTACTTCGTGACAGCAATTCCAGAACTCATTTGGGTATTATATGGAGGGAATTTCAGTGGTGTCTCTGCTTGTGCTTTCAACAAGGTTGCCCACTTGTAGGGTTACTTATGTATAGTTTGCCAGTAGCAGATCACGAGCAATGATGATGGCCTTGTGGGATCTCTGAAAAAGTCCTCTTTTAAAAGGGCTTTGGGAACTTGCTAAGGATACGTTCCACAGACTAGAGGCAGGAAGAAACCTTTCCTAACTGCTTGTCTGTCTGGCTTGACAGGGCAATTATTTTTATCTGAATGTTTATTTTTCAATGCTTGTGACAGACTGTTCTGTTGCTTGCAGGGAAGAATGTTATACACAGTGTGTATTGTGAAATGTGACATTAAAGAGAAGTGAAAGTCTGCTTTCTTCTCTCTCTCATTTTTCCTTTCATTTCTGTCCAGTCATGGCCAGCCACAATATTAAGTTATTTTTCTTCATCTCTGAGACAGACAATAGACTATTTTGGCAGTTTCACACAAGGAGCAGACTCGACTCCTGTAATTATTTGTGGTGGCCTAAAAGAGAGAGCTGAGACTAATCAAGGAGAAAGTACGAAGATGAAAACTTGGTAGACTTTAACTGAGTCTCACTGAGGAAAAGTTCACAAGTTATTTTATGAACTTTGGATTGATCAATAATATATCTCAGCAGTGTTAACCCTTCCTTTTTTGGAGAGACAAATAAAGCTATCAGCAAACCTCCCCAAGGAATTACTGTGTGATTGAAATAGTGTTGTCTTTATGCAAGTATCTTTATAAACATGAGAAGATCAAATAAATATAAAGGAAAAAGCCTTACCATAAGAACAGTTCTGGACTTCCTAGCAACCTACCTACCAGGATCCTTAGCTGCAGAAGGTTGCTATACTGCAGAAAGAAACAGTTTGTAGGCAAATAATAGCTAAAAATACATCAGTGTTTCTTCATGTAAAGGTGATTTTCAGTATGAATTTTACTTCAGATAATATATGTCTTTATTTTTTAGATTACATAATTTTATTTCTCCTTTTTTATGTATGTAGCAGTTCATGGGCTGTAGCTTCTGACTTTTATTATCGATACAATATTTATTTCATATATGACTTATTATTCTTAAACTGTTAATCAGTGATACATAGAAAACACATGACATAATGAAAAAATAAATAATTATTTTAAGTTGGTATGAAAACCAGTTCAACAATCACTGTTGCTGCAGCTTCAAATGATGAGATGGATGAGGACAAAGACTTGGCTAAATGTCAGTTATGTTCAGATACTGAAAGGTATAGTGTCCTTGGCTACTTATAAAAATAAATATGTAGCTGAGCCTTCTAGTTGTGCTTGGAACTGATTTTTGAGTAGGGGGAAGGGGGATTAAGATTGGAAGGTGCTGCTTGTTCCAGTAATCACAATCTCAATTTCTCCACAATGTAAATTTGCCACTAATCCATCAAACTGTCAAGGGAGCCTCTCCATACTGAATTTGGGTGGGTTTGTTTTTTTCTGTAATACGAAAGAAAATGTTGTGCAAAATGATGCAATTTTAAAACGTCTATGCAGTGATAATCTGTATTTGTTTGAATAAGTGGGAGCAATAATTCTTTTCTTGCAGATGGAATGCAAATAGAAAAAGAATTCTCTTAGCATATTAATTCAGTAAGAAGATTAATATAAGCTTGCAAACTTCTTAGTCAAAATCTTTATTCTCTCAATAGAATGCAATACAATTACTGCTTTGATGCTGATAGTAAATGAACTGTTTTATTGAATTGTCACAATGAAATATTGGAGACTGTGTATGCTACTTCTTAAAAAGATTATATTTGAGGAAGACTTTGTAGAGGAGGCAAAAGAGGCCAAGAAAATTCGTTTCAAAAAGAGACATAAAGAAGTGGCTGCAACTGGACCAGTGGCAGCTACCATTACAGCCTGTTGACATTCCTGAATTCTGGACCCAGTTTGGAATAAAATTCTTAGCTTCAGGTATATTCACTGAAAGCACAGAATTAAGCCATGACTACATAAATTAGTATGAATTATTGATACTATTCCATTCAAGGATTGATATTAATGTATTTTGCAATACTGACTAGCATCACCCTTTGTTTCTTAGTTTTCAGTCATGGTCTCAGTTTATGATAAAATTCTTTATACCTGAAACAATGATCAAGCTTGAAACATGTCAAGTTCAAAGGGACCTCAGGAGGTCATATAGTCTAGTCTCCTGCTCAAAGCAGGTGATCTATGATAGCAGACCAATTGATTCTTAGCACTTCATAAGAATATTCTTTTAATATTTTTGAAGACTTGGTGTTCTCCTAAATAACAGGCTCTCTACTATTTGTTTTTTGCACAGAATACTAAGGTCAGACCTTAAGAAGAGGTTACTTAGAAGTTTTCATAAGAGAGAGAACTTTCTTTACAGAGACCAAGAGTAGTGTCTAACTTTCCTCCTGTTGTGAAAACTCTGTAGACATTTGGTGTTAAACTCTAAATTGTGCTCCTTTTTTTCATGTTTGGATCTTAAGATATATATTGTACAATTTTTATATCAGTGCAACCCCCACATTTTTTTTCTTGCCCAGTAGTTTATTTCTTAGTTAATTGTCGTTTGTGACACTGAACATTACATTTTTTTTATTTTTCCAGTGTGACAACGCCAAAGGACTCAAAGCCTTCTATGATGCAATAAAATATGGACCTAATCATCTGATGGTTTTTGGTGGCGTATGTGCAACAGTTACTTCTATCATTGCTGAATCTCTAAAGGGATGGAATTTGGTTCAGGTAAGGCGTGGAATGGAATATATTCAAATGCTGACTATCTTGTATCTCTCTTTTTATTTTTATTTAGAAATGTAGTATTTGATGGTTTTTCAAACTTAACATTTTGTATAATAAGTATATCTCAGTTTTGAAGGCCAGTGAAGTTATGTGGAAAGAACAACTACTTCCATCTACTTCCATATAGCAATCGATCTTAAGGCTTCACGTTGTATTCAAAATGTTTGGGACTATGGGGCAGCAGACATGTCTCAGTAGATTAATGGAATAAAATTAATCTAAAGTATCTCAAAAAGCAACCTAAATGAAATAAAATTAAGTTATGGTGGGTGGGCAAATCCAAGACTCATCCAGAGTTAGCGGAAACAATTCTTCAAGCCTGAAGTTATGGTATACAGGGGTCTTGGTCTCTACTCAGTCATAATGCAATAATTTCTATTGACTTCAAAAGCGTTAGAAGTTTGTAAATTCTAATTAGTAACTGAATACATGTTTCAGTATTTGATTGACAAAGAACATTTATTCCCAGCTGTTCTTTCTGACGTTCTCAAAGGGCAGGTTTGTTGGAAAGGTTCCCTCTGCTGAGGAATCAGAATTTACTAATACAAATCTTTAAAATGCAGATGATAACAGCACGATTTTCTTAATTTCTTCAATCATCTGTCCAATGATGGTTTTTGGATTGATGGCTGTTGATGCCAGTTAGCCAGCCAATTTGCTTTTCAGAAGTGGAAATGCCCTAGCTTGCATTAGAAAGGGTGTGGTTAGTCAGTGAAGAGAGGTTCTCCTCCTCCTCTATTCTGCCTTGGTGAGGCCACATCTGGAATATTGTGTCCAGTTCTGGGCCCCTCAGTTCAAGAAGGACAGGGAACTGCTTGAAAAAGTCCAGTGCAGAGCCACAAAGATGATTAAGGGAGTGGAACATCTCCCTTATGAGGAAAGGCTGAGGGAGCTGGGTCTCTTTAGCTTGGAGAAAAGGAGACTGAGGGGTGACCTCATCAATGTTTACAAATATGTAAGGGGTGAGTGTCAGGGGGACGGAGTTAGGCTTTTCTCAGTGATGACCAGTGATAGGACAAGGGGTAATGGGTGTAAATTGGAGCATAGGAGGTTCAAGGTGAATATCAGATTTATTTTTTTTTTAATGTGAGAGTGACAGAGCACTGGAACAGGCTGCCCAGGGAGGTTGTGGAGTCTCCTTCACTGGAGACATTCAAAACCCACCTGGATGAGTTCCTGTGTGATGTACTCTGGGTGACCCTGCTCTGGCAGGGGGGGTGGGCTAGATGATCTTTCGAGGTCCCTTCCAACCCCTAGGATTCTAGGATTCTATGATTCTGGCTTTCCTACTCAATATTCCTCTTTCTCCAAAGACAAGTTTGTCCTATTTATTAAAATGAACAAAGCATTCTATAGCAAAAAAACTCCAAAACTATAAAAGAATAGTGTGTAAGGTTTTGGTTACCAACAGACTCATCTTTTCCATCTGGAATACTCACTGAGAATAGGGTAAAATGAAGAAATAAGGCATAATTAAGTTTGTGAAGATGATGATGATCAGAGTACAAATGGGAAAATCTTAGGAGAATAATTAGAGGAGCTTGTTAACTGTGTTTGCAGTGATCGTCATATCAGATAGTTTTTTCTTATTTCAGGGTTTTTTTCTGGTGTGAAAAGCATCAGTTATCCTATGAAAACAAAATAAAAGTGTATCTCTCAGGAGAACAGAGAAAGCAACAGAAAGCTTGAAGCTATCATGGAACATTCTCTCTTAAAAATTACCTAGTCCATATGGGCCTTTAATGAAGGTGGCTGGAGCACTTTTTTTTTTTTTTTGAATTTGTCACATGGAGCTTCCGGATGATGTTCTAAAGAGCTGGATTTCTTTGTGCTAAATCCTTTTCATTTGCAGTCAAGTTCTGCCTGCTAAGGTCTAAAAATCAATTTGTTAATGCAGTTGCTCAGTCAGTAAGGAAGGGCAATTAGAAAGCTTCTATTTGCTTTTAAATGCCTTAATTTGTCAATGTATGTGTTAACTTATATAATGATATGAAGCATTGCTATCAAACAGCATCTATTTCTTCGTATTTAACCACTACAGCTGTGACTTAGTCTTAAACATTATTAATGATCAGTACATCAAGGGATTCTCTGCTGCTTGGGCTTAGTATCCTGCAGGCACGAGATAATCCTCACGTGTTGTAACTCCGCTTTGTGTCAGGTAGTTATATATTGATTGAATGACAAAAGAATACCTGGAAGCATGGCTGGGAAGTGTGGAGAGGTTTAGTGGATGGTACAGGAAGAATGGAAAGAGTCTAAATACAGTTTAAGTGTTATGTTATATGGTGACAGCAATATGTGTATCTGTAAATCAGCATGTGTAAGATAGTGGGGAAATGGAGTACAAATTCTTCCACTCCCCTGAACCCACTGTCGTAAACATCTTTGATTAAAACCACAACTTGAATAGAAGGAATAGATAGAAATCTGTAGTTGTTGGAAGTGGAGTGATAATATTCAGCATGATAAAATACAAGATTTGTCCTTCTGCAAAACCTGAAACTTCACCTCAGGGCATCACAGCAAGCTTACGTAAATAGTTATTTGAATTTGTGATCATGACGAAGTCATTTTATGTTGCAATCAAAAACAGGCAAAACAGCATATAGACAAAAGCTAACCTGACACTGTATTACTTAATAGAGGATATGCATTTGAATGTCGGACTCCATCTTTTTTTCCCTGTGCAGGCAGTCATGAAAACAGAGCAGGAATATTTGATTTGATTGTCATGTCGCTGAGCAAAGTGATGATTGTCTTCAGTTCAAGAGAAATTCAGGATGCTACTGATAGTACTGGGAGGAATAGGGAAGAAAAGAAAGATTAACAGATTATAATAAATGAAAAATTACTTTCTTTAGCAAATATGATATGAGGTTGCCTGCCTGCTGAGCTTTTCT
>NW_009952990.1:4019330-4073209 GCF_000747805.2 Chaetura pelagica | reverse complement strand
CTGCTGAACTTTTCTGAAAGCCTTTTAGCCCTGAATTCCAAGTTTCTTTGTGACTGCTTTCCCTCTGGAGGAATTTTTCTTTTCTGCCTCTTCCTCGTTCTCTCCAGCAAGAAGTCTCCAAAAACATGCAGCAAAGTAAAAGGCAAAGAGTACAAATGTGCTGGAAATTATCACATTGCAGTTGCTGCTCAATGTTATAGGAGTGATGAAAGGGAAAAAAGAGAAGGGAAATAATTTTTTGCAAAACAGCTTCACTCTCTTTTTATTGTACACTGTAGTATTGACACTGTGTTTTTGACTTCTGCTTCAGTGGTTAATTCAGTTCACTGATGGCCTTGCAACAATGATGTGAAATAGAGAAGACTATCAGAGGCTGAGAAGAGTCTCACTCTGAAGGTCACTTGCCTTATTTCTGTAGTGTATCTAAGCAGAGGGCACTTTTTCTCCCCTGTCTTGACAAATTTTGTCTTACTTGCAATCAGCAACAGAATGGGAGATTCTGTTTTCAACTGTCTGCCTTCAACTTCTGGCTGATTTAATTATCTCTTATTGTAACAAAATTAATGATTTTTTAATGGAGCAATTGTGTCTGTGGGAAGAGCAAGTTGTTTAGTCTGCAGACACTTAATGTCATCCTTAAGGACTTTCACTGAGGTATGCTAGGTGACACAACCTGCACATTGTTTTCTGAACACACACTCTTGGTAGAAGAGATGGAGAACCCGTTCCTTAGCTTTTCAAAGGAAAAGTTTTCCTGTAAGCACACTTTTTCCTATGTGTCAGTAGTCCTTACTTCGTTGAGTAGCAATCTGAGAATGGGCTCAGATGTACAAAGTACAGCTTTGATGTCCAGTCTGTAGTATGGAACCCATTTGAACCTGTAGTATTTTAGTTAAAAAGTGCCAATAGTATTCTGTGCGTCTGACAGTGGGTTATAAAAACATGAAGGTGTAATGCTGGGCAGTTGTGTTGCTGTAGGGGGATATTTTAATGTCAAATTCTTCTGGGTTCATCTTATCCTCATTCTCTTCCCGTGTGTATTCAAGGCCATTAAACAGAGTGAAGGAGAATCATTAACATAATCAATACGACATATTATTAAATAGGTGAGTTATATATTTATTTAATACACTAAAGCATTTTTGCTAGTATCCTCTTAATTACATGAAGGTAGGAAGGTAGTGGAAAATAGTTTGCAATTCAGTCTTTTTCTTCTATTTCAGGATATCCATCAACTGTTTACCTTTCTGAATGTCTTACAATGGCAAAAGTATCTAATCTGTATAGATTGGGGGTTCTCCTATTTTCCATTGTCATCTCTCACTTCCTGATTACCATATTGACATAAACATTTAACTAGGATGAGTATTTTGACCCAACTGGTCATCTCAATTTGGGAAAGTCTCCATGTTGGAGATTGTCTTTTTCTTTCATTGTGCTGGTTTCATTTTCTTTCCCCCTGCTTAATTTACCATTTCCTTCAGCTCTGGAAATAAGCCTCTTCCAGAAACAAAGTATAAATCCTACTGCTTCTTAGAATATTCTCTTTTTCTACATATATAATGTAATCTAGCCTTAACTGCTGGCTTCTAGAGAGGTAATTGCTGTAAGTGATCCAGTGGTTAAATCGTAACAACATTTTCAAACAGAGAAACCTTCCTTTGGGTTCAGCATCTCATGATGGAAAGTTTTCTAAGAAAATTATAGGTACCCTGATCACGATGTATTACTCATTTTCTGGCCTGGACTTCCAGCTAATATAAGTCTCTCATGTTAACATCAGGATAGTTCACATTAGAAAGGGAAAATTCCTTTCATTTTCCAGCTCAATGTAGCTGAGTATTAAAGAGACTACCATGAGATTTGTTTTATCATCCCAGAGATCCGTAGGCATTCAAGATCCCAGATCTGACTGGAACCAGAAAGACTTTAAAGAAAATCATAGATGTTTCTGGTCCTTGGTTTCCTTCTAAGACAAGGCAGATGTGATTGCCTTGTAAGTTCCTCCTAACAATTTCTGTCCACTGGCCATTTGCAACCAAACTTTAACAAAGGATTTCCCAAAGATTATTAGGAGCTAAGCATTCCTGTGGAAATGACCTGCTGAGGAGAGGGATCCATGTGAATGGCAGAGAGGCTGCAGTGTGAGCACAGAGATGCTGTTTATGGGAACTAGAGTGACTGAATTGAGAAGAGAGTTTGAAAAGTAGCAGAAAGAAAGTTGAGAAAATGCAGAGGAGGGGTGAGGCCCAGACGGATATAGAATAGGCACTGGAGTGTGTCTGTGTGTGTGTGTAGAAGCTTAGGCCACATGTTATCTGTAGTAAACCAAGCTTCATTAGCTGGCTCTGCTACTCATCGAAATACTCGCTAATACAGAATTTCACAACCGTATGCAGGTTCTAACTGATGGTTTTTAACACTTTAGTAATGCAAGTAATCATAGACATTTCTAAACTGGCAACTGAATAAAATTTCCTCTTGCTAATATCTATATTTTCTAAATCCCCATGGTTGTTACCCAGAGCTGTAGCATGGGTGCATAAACATTTGAAAAAAATGCCTTTTTTTTTTTTTTTACATTCCTAGCCATGTTTGTTGCAGCACAGTGAGTTTGTGCTACTTTTGCCTTCACTGCACAATTTCCATGTATTATTAGTTTGAGCAATGAAAAGGGCATTTAAACTAGTCTTTGGCTAAGAAGATTAGCTACTTCTATCTACTAGATGCAGGCAGTCCCACTTGAACAGGCCTTTTTCCCACTGGAATATAACCCAATGCACCACAAAACTTGAGTCTTCAGCTTTTTGGCCCACAATTCACAATCATTTTTTTTTTTTTTTCTTTGCTGTCCTATTTTATTTCCTGGGATTGGAGGGATTTTGTAGACTTTCTGTACTGGTACTTTTAACAGGCAAAATATATGAGGGGAAATGCTTCTTGAGGTCTTGTTATGTGAGGTGCAAACCTGATGACGTTCTGGTCTTGCTTTTGGGAGTTATTCAGCACGTAAGGACGTGTTTCTCACTTCACCGTAGGAATTCCTGGAAGCTCCTGAACAGGAAGAAAACACAGCAGGACTAACCTTCAGGCACAATTTCATGTGAAGTTTCTCCTCACTTGAGAGAAGCTCTGGTGAATTTGGAGGGAGACAGACCTTTCAGTTCTGCAAATCCTCCCCATGATACGAGCTGCCAGCAGGAGCTCTGCTGTGATTGATGTGGCCCTCCAGAAGCTCTGTGGTTGCTGCTGGGAAAGAGAATGCATGGGTAGTTGAAAGAGATCAGCAGTACCATATCTCCTAATTAGACTGTGTCTCTGTGTGTGTATGGATGCATGTAGATAGAGCAGACTTAGACTTGGAAAGTTAGTTGTATATTCACCCTTGAACTTGGAGAAATGAATGTTGCAGTGCACCAAGGGGAACTAGTCTAGGGCAGAAGAATTAATTTAGTTGCAAAAGTTCTTTCATAGTGATAGCGCTGACCCTGATTCCTAGTGCATTATTTCAGTTGTACCCTAGGACATACATTATTAGCATGACATTGCTGTTAATAGCAGAAGTTTGGTACACGAAGTTTAAACTGAAAAAGTCTGAAAACTTCCAGACTCAGGTATGGTAAAAAATGCACATCTTATATTCCAAACACACTGCAAAATTTAGTAGGATCTTTCTTTATGTTCTTTCTGTCTGCTGCTGAAATGTGTGAGATTGATTTACAGTGAGATGAGTTGGCTTCACCTGACTTTCCATCAGTTTAAAATTGGCTTCTATTCAGCATTCGCTTTATTTAAGTATGATTAGCTGCTCTTTTTCATCTCACTCATCTTGTATTTCTACTATTGGAGAAAACAGCAAGCTACAGTATACACTCTACTTTTTGTCTTTGATCTACTGTCAATAAGTTAATTTCATTACATAAAGCATGAATAAAGGTATTCTAATACAGCTCTAGAGTTAGGTCCAAACTGTGAAGACTGAAACTGTATATTTATTCTAATTAGAAGTAGAGGGGTAGCTTTGGTTGCCATCTCCTCCTTCTGTCCTTTTCCTTGTACCCATATGATAGACAGACTTCAGGTTTGCTTCTTCAGGAAATCACTTATGGTTTGATGGCTTCCCTATGCTGAGTGAGGATGCCTGTGATATACACTGATTTCTTTTTTGGATTTGAGTTTTTTTTCATGGCATGTTTTCTAGTATCTTTTCTGATAACTGTTTTCTGTATGGTCTGACCCACTGGACTGTAGTGATTCTAAATTTCCTTCTAGCCCATAGCTGGTCAGCATGTCTCCTCTTGATTTCCTCTGGGAAATGTCATACAACTTGTGTGGATATCACTGTGTGACACTAGCACCCCATTAATTATAATCTTTAATTCTAGCCACAGTTCTGCCAACCTAAAGAATCATCCTTTGATTCTTTAATCCCATTGTTTTCATTACTGTGACCCACAATCCTGGCTTAAAGTCTCTTGTTGTTAGGTGGGAGCATTCTTATAGTTTCTTGGCACTTACAGCATGGAATTTTGAGATCCCCTTTGCATTTTTCCCTATGCCTGACTTCACACAAATCTTCTTTTATGTTTCTTATTTAAAAACAAGCTCAGGGAAATTAGTTGCTAATTGGTTGTCTGTCTGTATTTGTTTTTTCTGCTGTAAAGGTTATATTGATTGAAAACTGTCTCACTTCACTGAAAACGTGGTATCTTTGTTACTTTTTAATTGGTTCTTGGCAATTTTTATTAATTTACTCCAAAATGTTCAGATTATAGTGTAGTATTTCTGTGAATAATGAAATATTTAAAATATTCTAGAAAGTTGTTTTCAAGTTTCTTTCATCACTGATTGCCCAAGTATGGGCCTTCAGATTATTTTCACCACACCTATAATTTGTGTAAAGCTAGAGTTGGTTATTTTGGTATACTGTTTGCCAGGGTAACTACTTTAATTTGTTTCTAAAAAGTAGCATTGAGTGTTTTCTTCAACACCAGCTTGCTGGCCTGTTTCTCATCAGCTACCTTGAAAGGTCCTGGGATTGCTTTCACTCCAGTCCCTTTGACCAGCCTGGCTTAAGTGGCCCTGTATGAAGTAGCACCATGAGCCATAGCTGTTGCTGTCCTTGGAACCTGGCCACAGTAAGAAACTAAGTCAAAACAAAATTGGATTGATAAAATTTGTTCCTTCATATTATTCCTCTCAGTCTTAAATCCACTTCTTCATTTCATTCTCTTCTTGCTTCAGTGTTTTTCTTCATGTTATAGGACAAGGAAAGCTTTCTCATGTGGCGAATTAGCTGGCTTTCCCCTGAATGCTGTTTTGGCAGCAGTTACTTAATTACTTATTTTGAGAGATAGTTTAATTCATACAAATTCAGCAATGGCAGCTCCTGGGCATAGCTTGAACAAACTCATAAACCATGCAGTTGCAAAAGGAAAGCACCTTTACATAATTTTGAAATGGAAATAAAATAATGGCCTTTGGAACCAGAAAAAGACTAATTATGCTCCATTGAAAAAGTAATATATTGCTGATATGTTTATTGAAAAGTAAGCACTGAAGTACAAATCCTCAAACAATAGAAGGTGTTCTAAGGGCCTGATTACCAAGTGCACTGTAGTGTTCTTAGTATATGAATAATCTAGTATTATGACCAGTATGGCATCTATCTTAATTTTTGGTGTTCTTAGTACTGCAAATCACCAGAGAAATTCCTGGGGACTTAAAGATCTTGCTGCATGCTTTCTCCTGGCATCAGTTAAATTTTAACAGAACTGGAGAAAAATAAGGCCTATAAAACAAAAGATAGTTATTTTTAATTGAATTTACAGTGATTTGGAAACACATTAATTTCCTGTAGCCTTAGTTATCACAGATAACAAAACCAGAATCTTGGTGCCAGGGAAAATAAATATGATCACTGGTTCTGTTGGAAAAGCGCTAATAAATGCATACAAAATTACTGCTGAACATCCATAGTTGCAGTAAGAAGGTTTTGGTCCTAGGATTACCCTGAGTATAGGAATATATTGCCCAGCTCTTAAGCATAGACTTGAAGTAAGGCATTTATTTTTCCCTAAACTCATTGGAGTTTGGTTTTGTGGAATTTGTTTTGCTTTTTTGGGGGGGTGGCATTTTTCATTGGTTGTTTCGCATGTTTGGTGGTTTTGATGGGGTTTTTTTGCTGTTTTTTTATTATAATTATTTTTGTGGGTTGTTTTTTGTGTGTGGTTGGTTTTTTACTGAAAAATACACAACTACCACTTTCTAGTCTTTCAGAATTGCTTCTTGGCTCTCTGTGTTGTGATTCCTAACCATAGAAGCAAATCCAGATTTACTTTGATTTCTTTCCTTGTTTTCATTAATTTTTAGGAGATGAGTAGCTTTGAAATTTCTGATCTCTGTGTTGAGCTATGACACGTTCTGTTCCTAATTCTCAGAGTAAAGGAGAAAGTGTTTCCCCAGTGAAGTATAGTCCTCCTCTTCCCTTATTTTGTAGAAGTCCATTAGACTTAGTTATCTGATAGCCTATTGCAAGCTGATTAATAAGCTACAGGAGGACTGAGAATATAACCACTATGAGCTTTGTTTGTATTATGCTACAACAAGAAGCCAGGATACTTGTATGATTATTTATAACTTGTATGATTATTTATAATTAAGCTTCTATGAGGGCACAGTATGTATCAGGATGTAGGTTCCTTTTATCAGTTTGCTTCCTGAAAGTAAAATGATGAGTGGCACAGCTTTGAAACGTTTGTTCAAATCCTTCAATATTCAAACGAGAAAGCAAGAATATATGTGAAAGATCTCCAGTTCAGCAGTTTAAAGAATTGCATAAAGTACTTGGGAGCTACAACTTCGTAGTCATTATTAAACATGGTCAGCTTGACATAAAGAAGGATTTAATTTGTTCTATAAAACAGAGCAAGAAAGCTCTTCATCATAACCCTTTTGAAAGTACAAGCTGTAAAAGAATTATGACCATCTCAATTTGATGTAGTCTACAATTACAAATTGAAAGCTGGATGCTGGGTTTTGTATTTGTAAACAAACTGCCAAACTGGATCCACTATTCTGTTGAAGAATCTCTGTAGCTGCAAGGAAAAGATCAGTTCTTGGAAAGACTTCCATCCCTGATAATAATGTGAGGGGGTTTTGCTATGAAGGATATACTCATGCTAAAGAGATTTTCCTAGTCTCTTGTATAGTTTAAACAATCAATTAAAAACTTGTTTAGGTAAACAGGTTTTTTTGCTCCTTTGAAGGCTCTGAATGCTACTGAGAAAAGGAGAGTGACTGAGATAATAATAGAGAAGCTCAGTATTATATTTAGCTTTTATTAACAAAATGAAAATCAGATATTAAAGGTATGAAGACTAAGGTGCTGATTCTGTCTTGTGTGTACCTACCTATATAATTTATATATATATAGTGGGAGGTGTCCCTGCCCATGCAGGGGGTGTTGGAACGGGATGATCTTTAATGTCCCTTCCAACTTAAACTGTTACATGATTATGTGCTTCTAAAATATATATATATATATACACATATAATCTAAACCTGTCTTAAGTCTATTTATGGCTTGTTCTGTTGCTGATCGGCCACTCTTATTTTTTCAGACAAGTGTAGTTGTATTCTCTTACATTGCATCAGGATTAATTCTCATTCAGAAATGCAGTTGACGTGTAGGTGGGTGCTGTATGCGTGGTCTGCTTTTACATTTTTTTCCTGTGCTGCTCTCCAGTTGTTCTTGCCCTTCACCTGTTTTGCATTATTCATCTTCCTTATGATAAGTTTAAAAAATATCCGATTTTCAAATCTGGGCAAGAGGGGAAGGATCAGAAACAGTAGTTTACTGTTTTATAAAGATCCTGTATGTTATTTGTGGATATTGGTACAGGAGGTCAGAATTACAGTTTACAGACTGTAATGAGACTAGTCTGGAAGGAATTTGGCTATAGAGACAGCAGGTTAAGAAACAATTTTCTCTGAGCAAATGTCATACAATCTTTTCAAATCCTTGTGTCTTAACTATTAAAATTCAGTAATGTTACTGTTGCTAACTCTGATAATGCTTCATGTTAACATTAATATCGATAATGAGTTATTTGAACTGTCAGCGTGAACATTTTTTCGAGCAATGTGATTTTGTTCTTGCTTTTGGAAGTCTTCCTGACAGTGTGATAAGCTCCTGTCTTTATGGTGACTTTGGCTTGGGAAGAAGAGAGAAAACACAGAGGACGTTTTCTTTTTCCTTTTTCAGAATAAAGAGCAGAAAAGTGCAACTATGGGGCCCTGACTTTCAGTACCTGACACATCCACCTTTCTTAATCAAGGTCTCAAGCTACTGTTTTTGCAACTATAATTATCATAGAGTCACCTTATATGTAGAGTGTACTGAACGTTGCATGATCCCTGTGCTCAGTTATAACTCAAATCTTCCCTCATAGCCAATGTGCTTATGCTGGTTTGACTTGTCTCCTATTCTCTGTCTAATGGCTAGACCACAGCAAGAATTTTTTGATTCTGCTACTTATGTTGACTTATAAGCTTATTTTTTTCCCATTTAAATCATTAAAACAGAAGACAACAAAACTGACTAGTAATCTTTGTACAAATCATTCCATTAGCCTCATTCTTAACTTTTCAGTTTCCCATTGCCACAAGCAGTGCTAGGAGGGCTTAAAGGCAACACATTACCAATTAGACATGGCTTGCAGACTGCTCATTTGAACAGCAGGCATGTATTTTTATGTCCAGAAGTCCATATTTATTACTGCAGATGAACCAACAGGGTGAAATTTCATAGTTAGTTCAGTGGTTTAACTGGCTATGTGAATGAGGGAAATGAATCTCTAAATGTTTTTGCCCAAAATTCTACTGGTTTACAGACAGTTTATTATAGTATTATAATTGCCTTGCAAAGCCAGTTTGTATCTCCAGTCACAAATGAATTCTCACAGAATATGACATTCTTAGTGTAGTTGTAAGAGGGAGAGGACACTGTGCAGTAAGTCTACTGATTCATGTTTACTGAGAATAAATGGATTGAGAGTGCTATTTTGGAAGTCTTAGCTGCCTGTTCAGAGACTATATAAATCCTACGTCAAATGTGTTCCCCTAAAAGCTGAATTGGTAAGCTGCATGGTCCCAGAAAGCAAACCTT
Organism: Chaetura pelagica; assembly: GCF_000747805.2. Taxonomy (NCBI): domain Eukaryota; kingdom Metazoa; phylum Chordata; class Aves; order Apodiformes; family Apodidae; genus Chaetura; species Chaetura pelagica. The sequence goes on along the minus strand of NW_009952990.1, from coordinate 4,064,040 downwards.
ACCCTCACGTGTAACATTATTGTCCCAGCTCCCTTAGTGAAATATGGATCACATGAATTCTACATAGCTTCAAACTTTTCTGTGTATGAAATGAGTTTTGGTAAATCCACTATATGAGGACACCTCAACGTCCAGCATTCATCTCATAAACTGTCATCAGACTTTGCACTTCATCCTGCATTGCTTCAGACTGTAAATGTCTCTTATTCTGCATGCCTTCTCAGTAATCAGTCACAAGGGCCTCCATGGCATGCTTGGTTCTGACAGGAGTGGTCCAGTGCCAGATGCTGCTACTTGTGAGTTTGCTAGTATTTTAAACTGAAATTGCTACAGTAATTATTGAAAAAAAATTAGAGATTAAAACAAATGTCACTTTTCTGAATTGTCATCAAGATTATTGTGGCAAATATAATGATTTCTGATTTTGCACTTCTTTTGCTTTTGACTGTTAAGGGAGGCAATTCTATCTTGCCAGAAAACATCAAAGGTGCAATGAACTGTCTCAAATGGTCCTAGCTCAGTGCTTACTCAAGTGAAATTAATGTTAGGGATTGGAAGTGGAACTGTGTCAGCTTCTTTGGTGCATACTGATACAACTAAGCTCTGTGTCAGTACCTGTGTCAATGAAGAAAAGGGATGGTTTTCCACTTCTCTTTGGGTGGTCTAGCCAATACTGATATGGAATACTAAGCATACTCATCTTTCAACTTTACCTGAAAGCAGAAGAGTGAGAAAGAATGATGTGTACATGTTTTCTGAGCATGCTTTGGACCCCAAGAGCATGGAATTACAAAGTCTGCTTCCTAAGCCCTGTGTAGGGTGGGATTTCAGATGCACCACTCTGCTTGGAATGGCTCATTGCTTTATCTCTAAGCACTTCCAGGCCCATCCTGATGCACTTAGCTCTCCCTGTGTGCTGTACAGCAAGCTTAAGAGCATAACCTTTTGTATTTAATTACTCTTAAAAAGCACTGATGATCTCAGAGCTTGTGTATTTGAGAGGTATTTCTGAAACCATTTCTTGTCTTTCATCATACTGAAACTGCTCACTATGTTTAATCACCACATATAAAATTTGAGTTCTAATTTTAACATCACAATTAGCTGCTGTGGAAGTGGCTGTAGTGAACAAAATGAAAATTTATTAGCCAAATCCTTTTTCCTGCTCTTCAATCTAATAGTCATCTGGAGAAATCTCTTCAAAGTTGTTATAGCAGCTTTATGGGCTCCGTATGGAGGAAGTTGTTGCTTCTACTGAGATTTTAAGCCAGTATTTTACATTGAAGACCAACACACTGATTGAAAAAGAATCCCCTTCATGGAGATTCTGCCTGATATTTGGGAATGCCTAAATGTACAAGGCAGCTCCCTTTTTGTCTCAAAGGGTTCCAAGTGCTGGGTATGTATGAATTTGCTTTTGTGCATTGTATCTAGATCTGCTCTAGTTGATGCAGGTTACTGTTGCTTAGTGGCAGAAGCAGGCCTTCACAAAAGGCAGTGCTTTTCTCTAAGATGTTTCCAGCAAATAAGATACTAAAGAACATCCTGGTGCTTATGACTGTTAAAATAATACAGTCAGAACACTTGCCCAGAAATGTAAAAGTTTACAGTTCTCCCTTAAGACAGTCAAAATCACATCTGAGTGCTATAGCCAGTAGGTTATGGAGTCACTGTCCCTCACATGCTCTGTTTTTCTGGTCACACAAACTTTTAAGTGCTTTGCTGTGCAGTGGGTCACCACTGATGGAAGGTAGAAAACTGCCTAGGGTAGTTGGCAAACCTGAGCTTAGGATGATGATAAACACCTTGCCCAGTGCCTCAAGCTGAGGGTGACACCCCATCTACGCTTTCTCCTGGACAAGACTTGTACTGTTGTACTGCCTTTACAATATGAGTGCTCCAAAGCTCTGGCAGTCAGTCTGTCTAGACACAACTAATGAACTGTGGCCAGCTGCTTTGGCAGAACTGGTACTCTCCTTCAGCCTGTGAGCTGCATGGATGGATGAAGGGATCTGCTACGTTGACTGATGTACCTGGTAGTAGCAGAAACAGGCATTTGGCACTCACCACTACCTTTGGCATTCCCATCAGCTAAATATGCTCTGTTTAGGATATGGCTTGTTTTCAGCTGTGTTTTTGCACCACCACAATTTCCAGTTCATGCTGTAAGGAAGTGAAATGTGTGCAGAGTCCAGGGTCCTCCTGGGACCCAGCTCTCACGAATTGTGTTCTGCAGTATTTAACTTGTAGGTACTGGGATACTTAATTTCATCTCTAACTGAGTTTGTATTCACTATGCTACATGAAGTTACCTAGTGCAATATAAATACATGCTAAGGACAGAACCAGAAAATATCTGTTTTATTGATTATAGCTTAGGACTAATTTTCAAAGAACCTACATATGTATAGAGGACTAATGAGTCTCCTGTTCTCCTTAAAGAAAATATGACTGATCTTGTCAGCTTTGATTTGTAGTAAATGTAGGATGTGGCATTTGGTATGCCTTAGATTATGTCCATGTAGAAGATTGTCAATTCTTTGGAGTCAATTCAGGATAGGGCACTCAAATTACCTGTCTAACAGGAAAAAGTGACTGGAATTTATTTATTTTTTTCTAAAGAAAGGGAAACCTTCAGTTCACAATCAATGAAGAATTTTTTTTAAAAATATTTGGGGGGAGGAATATTTTATAAGTTAGATATTGATTATACACAATTTTCAAACCTTCAGAGCAAGTGTCTTCTAGAATCACTATTGTGATTCTTTACCACCTTCATAAATAGATCACAACATTCCTTAATTTGGCAAAAGTTGTGACTAAGGGAGTTATGACATCTTATATGAAAGTTCTCTATGTGTACAAGAATTTGAAATCTTTTGCCTCTTTTGGTTCTGTACACAATCTGGAAATACAAGAATTACAAAACCTAGACATTAAAAAAAAAAAAAGTTAATTGTAATGTTTTCTAAGCTGCCTTCAAGAAAATTCAGAGACTAAGTATCTCCATATTTTGAAGCTGCTTATCTCTGTGTGCTGATTCTTAGATCCTATGCACTACTTTAATGATGTATAAATAAATATATATAAACCTCTGGAATTTTTTTCCATGTTTCTATTTTTTGTTCAAGCATAAAACTTATAAAATTATGCACCGTAAAAGTATAATAGAACATGCAGATCTGAGCTAAAAATATTGAAATTCTTATTAAAATAAATAGAATTCCATGAAATTGAACAAAATTTAAAACTTACATCTGGCATTATTTCTGTGTTTTTATTAGTCTATATGACTGACTCTTGGATAAAGACATAATTTCTTAATAATTTTCTGCATAAAACAGTTTTTAAAGGGTTGTTATTTCAGGGAGAAATACCTTAGTATTGTGATTGGAGGTTACAGATATTATATATTGGTGTCTTATGTCTGCTTGACCCCAAGTTTGATTTTTCTTTAGAAATATAATTGAAATATCTGAAGCTGTAAAAATGGGACCTAAATTTGCTGGGCACAAGTGAGATCCTGTTTTAAACCTACTGTCTGGTTTTAGTATAAACGTATTCCCTAGTCTGGATACTTTAACATTGGAACAAAGGAACTTTTGAGTAGATAGGCAAGAAATTTTTCTTTAGCATGAGAGTGGTCAAACATTGGAAGAGGTTTCACAGGGTTGTTGTGAAATCTCCACATGTTCAGTACCCTGGGCATGACGGCAACAAGCAGACTGTAATCAGCAGGGTGAGAGGACATCTGGAGTGGGTGTTGATGACTCCAGATCTGCATACTGTGGCACATGAGAGCCATGGGCATGTTGATAAGAGTTCTGTGGAGGTCCACAAAGACAATGAACGGATTGGGGCATAAGCCATATGAAGAGAAGCTAAGAGAGCTGGAACTGTTTAGCCCAGAGAAGAGAAGGCTTGGCGGGGGGATCATGTCGTTGTGTATCAATACCTGATATGGGGTGAGTGAAGCAGGCAGAGCTGGACTCTTCTCAGTGGTGCCCAGTGAAAGAACAAAGGAAATGGGCACAAACTGAAATGCAGGAAATTCCATGTCACTGTTGGGGTGACCAAACCTGGAGAAATTGTGGAAAGTCTATCCCTGAAGATATTTACTATTGTGACTGGACAGGGCCCGGAGCAACTTGCTGAAGGAGACCTTAGTTTGAGCAGGGAGGTTGGACTAGGTGATGTACCAAGGTGCCTTCCTATCTCAGCTGTTCTGTGAATGTAGTCTTCATTTTGATTCTTTCTTAAAAGGAAAGATTGAGAGACCTGGGCATGTTTAGCCAGGGCAAGAGGAGGATGAGAGCAGATCTTATCACTACCAATAAATATCTAAAGGGCAGGTGTCAAGAGGATGGGGCCAGACTCCTTTGAGTGGCACCCAATGAGAGCACAAGGCGCAACGGCTACAACCTGGAACACAGGAAGTTCCCTTTGAACATAAGGAAAAACTCCTCTACCTAGAGGGTGGCAGAGCACTGGAACAGGCTCCTCAGGGAGATTGTGGAGTCTCCTTCTCAGGAGACATTCAGAACCCACCTGGATGCGATTCTGTGCCACCTGCTCTAGGATGATCTACTTTAGCAAGAGTGTTGGACTAGATCTCCAGAGGTGCAGAGGTGCCTTCCAATTCTATGATTCTTTGACATTTGTACTGCAGACTAAAAAAAATGAATAGCACTGAAGTTACACAGCCTGAAATCACTACAGATTGCCTTGCCAACTAAGAATGATGAGCAGATTTTATTTTAATCCTGTTTAATTCAGTATGCATTTATTGTTACTGTTTTTTTCCAAATCCTCCTTCAGGCTTTAAAAGCAGTAACAATGAAACTGAGAGCTATAACCTCTGAGTTTAATTGAATATGACTCCATGCACAAGCAAGTATTTCTGAAAAACAAAGATCTTAATAACACAAGTAACATTGGTTTGACCCTCTTTGAGCAGGAGTCCAGACTATTTGATCTTGTGAGCTTCCCGTTTTGTGATACTGTCATTCTGAAATTGCTGAGCCATGGCAGTTCCTGTTACATTTATAACACTAAACATGGTTTATCTTTCAGATATTATAATTCTGAAAGTGTTGGCATTGTTGGCTATTGCCAGGGCATTGAAACTTTTAATTCTGAGTTCATGTATTTCTAGATGATAGTAGAGTCTTTGCAAGGTGATCTGTTTACTTGTTTTTCACATACAAATACCTGGTTTATTTTATCATAGTGCTATGATTTATGTTGATTTGTTTTGTTGTTTTGTTGGTTTTTTTTCTGTAGTCGGGGTAATGATTTTTGTAGTGATTGTATTGGGGAGAGGGGAGTAATTTCTAAACTAGGGATAATGTCTGACCTTATACAGCACTTTTCTGCACTAATGAATTTTATTTTCTCTAATATATAATGCATCACTTTTTCTTTGAGGTGCCATCGGATCCATAAAACCTTTAAACCAATGCCATTTTCAAGGTAACTCAAGTAGTTCCTTCAGAGAACTCCTGCAACAGCAATGGCTTTCAAGAAAGCAAAGTACCTGTTGTGAAGTCACTCTTAATACTTTTCTTGATCTGTGGAAAAGATAGTGCTTTACCAGCTTTTAAATATGACTCTTATCAAGTATCCAGACTAATGATTTACACTACAAAGAAGTGTGAAAGTAAAATAGTGTTTAGAATTGCTTGTTTTACAATCTGCCTTTGAGACATATGGAGAGTTGTTGTTTCCTCAGTTGTGCCTGATCGTTTCTGGATACAAATCTGGCGTGCAGTGGCTGGCAGTGGAGGATACAGCTTCTTGCTGAGTATGCTGACAAGAGGGACGAAAAGTTGTCAAAGTAAATGGATTTCAGAAAACTCTCTGTGGCAGGTAGACATTAATATTAAAAGGTGTGAAACATGTGATGGGGGCTTATGTGGGCTGAAAATTATTCTCAAATAAGGAACAATTGCTTTTCAGAAACTATGCGCAGTAGTGAAAATGTACTGCTTCCCAGCTGATAATAAGCACTTTTCCAAACACTGCAATAATGGCATTTGTGTTCAGATAAATAGAATTTACAAGATCTCTTATCATAATGACATTTGATGGTAACTAAAGAGTTAAGGCTATTTTCATAGAAGGAAAGTTCTTGGGCCTCTTTGTTAGTTACCAAACATGCCTAAGAATCAAAAAATATGACAGGCGGTAACATTTAAAAGGTCTTTCAAAAAATCTTGTCAAGCTCGAAAGAAGAGATTAGGCAGAAATGTGTAGAAATATACAGAAATAGTGTAATGAAACAGTTGCTGCCTTCTTCCCTGAGCAGACTGAATAAATTGTCTTCCTCTTCACTAAAACAAGGATGGAAACTCTAGGGGAGATGGGTTTGGTAACATGGTCAGATGATGACAGCACTGAAGGTAAAAAAGCATATAAGGAAGAGTGAATGTGTACCTATCTAATGAAAAATTATAATATTTTGCACACTTGGAGAAAATATCAGTGGTCAAGGCATTCTTGGTTGCATTTGGGTTTCAAGTAAGAACTCTCATTGCTGATCGATAAATAAATTCAACCTTATGTATTACTGAATCTTGCTGGAAAGATTGACATGATTGGAGTGCTAAACTCAACACACAGCTTCTTTAAGAAGCATCATAAGGGAAAAAGTCAAGAGGGAGTACTCAAAAATAGCATTTCTTGTTGCTGTGTCAGTGACCTCTTGAAAGAAAATGTATATTTAAAGGATTACTGTCAGACAAAAGAAATATGAAGCAAGTAATCAATATGAAGTTCTTCCCTGATGTTTGCAGAGGTCCATCAGATCATGCTAGGAAACAAGATCATGCATTCAAGAGAAGATATATGATAGAGTACTTCAGTCTGGATGAAATATGATAGAAATGTCAACTTCTTGAATGAGAGTAAAAAAAAACACAGCAAAAAACCCAAAAAATACTACTGAATACAGAGGTTTGCATTTAAATTAACACAGTTTATAACTGTGCATTGTTTAATATTACATCATATCCAGACATCTATAGGCAGCTCTGATTATGAAAAACAAAGAAATGAAAACCTGACTGGCTTACTGTCTGACATTTAATGAAAACAAAATCAAAAAGACGTGCTAAAAGTGCTAACAACTCATGGAAATCAGAAGGTAGGAACATTTGGAATGTAATAAGGTCCTGCGCAATCTGAAGTAATTGGCACTGCTATGGACAGAGATTTGTTCTCCACGACCACTGGAGGTCCCTCCCCACACCTAAGTTATTTTGTTATTCTAGAGTAGTAAGAGAAAGGAGAACAACAATGAGATTTGCTTAAGTATATCAGGAAGCAAAGGAAACATAACAATTATATTAGTCCATTGTTAGGAGGAAATAGTATTGTCAGTAACACTGTATAAACAGTAGAAGTGTTGATTTAATATTACTGTACTTTCAATGTCTGTTTTGGGGGAACAGACAAGAAAAGAAATGCTGGAGTAACCTGTGAGGATGAGGGTTAAGTATTTTAGAACAAGTTGTTCTAAACAATTTCATGTTCAGTTTTTGGAAAAATTACTGAAAGAACCTTGTGACTGTTTGCCATGAATTTTAATGTCTTGGACCACCAAAGAACTTCAAATGAAGCGGAAGGAAGCTGACACTTATTTAGTAAGTGAAAAGCCTCTAAAGGATAGTTTGAGTTGATATAGGCTGAAGTGAGTCCTATGAAATGGAACGCTTGGTACATGTTTTGAATAATAACGAACTGACAGAAGGAAGAGAAAAATGACCCATATGGATTTATGAAAGATTACTTCCTGCCAAACTTTTCTTGCTTTGAAATTATCATTTCTGTGGAGAAAATAATTTTTTTTTTTACTTGATTTAGTTTCTAAGTAATCTCTCATAGGCTTGCAAAGGTTAGGGAATTATAAGTAACAGAAAACAGTAACTAGCACAGAGTGATCCTGATTAGTGAGAGAACAGCATGTCTAAATACATTCTGTACTCCTCTGTTCTGGATCATGCTCATCTCTTCTGGAAAGCAGTGTTCCTGAAAAGAACTATAAATCTTGGTAGGTAATTAGCCTGTCATCACAGTGTGATGCTGCACTCAACAAAACAGGATTCTTGGAAGGACAGACAGATAAATAGGGGAATTTTTGAAGAAATTCCATGTCCATTTCTGGTGCATATATAAGAAGATATAAATAAATTCCAAAGTTTTCTTAAAACAGTTATGCAAATAGCTAAATGCAGTAAAAATACCCCTTATAAGGAGAGCTTCCAAGAATTCTGTTCAGATGCCCCGCACAGGTGATGGTGAAATTTTGTCACCTGAATTATACAAAAACTTTCAATAGCCAATTCAGACTACAAAGAAAAATGTAAAGAACAATTATAAGTGGAAGCTAGACTAAATAGGGATAGAAATAAGGTATAAATTTGTAACAACAGTCATATTAAAAGAGTAATTTACAGAATATTTCATTCAATTCTACCTTACTAAAAAGTCAAGAGCAAATGTTTTTCTAAAACTATGGTGTAGGTTAAAGAAAATGCTATTCAAGTCAGTCTTTTGGCATGGCATGCGTATGAGTTTAACCTAGATCTGCAAAATTATTTGGTCCAGCCTCATCTACAAGTCAGCTGAATTCATATTTTTTTACGGGAAAATGGAAGTGTTATCATTCATAGTATGAAACCATGGAAAATGACAGTTTAAAAAAAAATCAGAAAATCTTCCTTAGGTAATTAAGCAAAAAGTATTAGAAGAAATTATTCATCTGGGTGTTTCATAATTGTACTGAATATTAACAGTTCCATATATTCAAGATAATGTAATTGGAAAAAAAACCAACAAAGACATGACATGACTGACGATGTTCTTTGCTCAGATCTTTTGAGAATGTGGTAGAATATTTTTTTTAGTCAGAAATGCAGAAGGAAAAAATGGAGTTCTTGTGTCCTGATCTTTGAGGATAGTCTAGAGGCAGGCAAATGTCTTTCAGAAAAGGGACAATATATTCTTTTCAGGAAATAGAATATTTTCAATTTTCAAATAAAAACATGTTCATGTGACTCTTCTGGGGGAAGATAGGGAGTGTTTCAAAGCACATTAGTTTGCAGAGAGATGAAGAAATTATATACATTTTTTTAATTTGTTCTAAAATTGCAACAGAAATAATCTTATTATATGTTTGAAGCAGTTTGTTAAACCTCATGAAAAAGATTTTCATCATTAGGAATTTTCTAGCTTTTGTATTGTGAAGAAAAACTTGTCTCTATGCCCCAAGATATCAGAGATGTAACAATCTTTTTTGCCTATGAGGACATGGAAGCACACTCTCAGGAAAATTGTCCTTCTGCTTTTCTACTACATCTGGGCCCAGTTGGCCAGGGCTCTAAGGCAATACCTACTTTTACTTCAGATCTGGAATGTGGTTTGGAAAGAAATCCTACTATTGTCTTCACTTACCATGCTTTGGTTCTTACCAAGGGGAGGTGTTGGATTGCATGACCTAGCTTCCACAAGGAAGAACCAAGAGACGTGTGCTTTAAGAACAAGGACTTTTCATCCTCTAGAAATTGTGCCTCACCCAAAGGACAAGTTTAGAGCTAATCTGTATGATGTGGTGGACAGTGGGTCCTCCGCACCAACGGTTTTTCTAGCAGATCAGCTCCTTTTTCTTTACACTGCTCTCAGATGTTCAAGCAGCCTGACAGAACTCCAGGCATGCAGCAGATTCTTCTCCCTTTTCTGTCAGGAGCTGCAGAAACTGCTGAGGAGGGAAGGGTTATGCTTTCTGCTGTGGAGAAAGATTCACAGAATGGTTTGGGTTGGGAGGGACCTTAAAGATCATCTAGTTCCAACCCCCCTGCATGGGCAGGGACACCTCCCACTAGATCAGGTTGCTCAAAGCTCCATCCAGCCTGTCCTTGAACACTTTCAGGGAAGGGGTATTCACAACTTTTCTGAGCAACCTTTTCCCATCTGTACCTGGAAAATACTGCTCCTGAACCGTTGTTGCTTTCACTGTGTTTTGTTCCTACATATCTAAAAGCCTGAAGTGTCACCTTGTAACCAGAACTCCAAATATTCACAGAGCTGAGACATAAGACCATATGGGTGAAATTATCACACAGAGCTTATCCCATCATGTATCTGAGGCCTTCCACACTCACTCTGGGCCTTAAAAACTTTTGTTGAAACTGCCGTTTTGTAGAAGTAGAAAATAATTTATTTGCAGAGTCCAAAACCTTTGGGTCAGAAGCAACTATGACATTTAGTTTGACATCCAATTAAAATTCAGGCCAAAATTTTTCATCTAGTGTGCATCTTTGTACAGCCTAGTAATTTATGGCTAAGCTAGACCATCACTTTATAAAAGACATCCATTTTTTATTTTAAATGTTCTACAGAGAATCAAGCATACCCTGAAGTGAGGTCTTCCTTTGATTAACTGCATTCATTCTTACAATATTTCCAGTCAGACTTTGCTTGGCTTCCGTCTCTAGTCATTCATCTTTGTGCTTTGTCTGTCAAGGAGCTGCTTGCCACTGAAAAATCATCCAATACGTAGGTGCTGAAACTTTGATGTCTTTGGGAAAGCGGTTCAGTAAAAGCAACACACATTTTTAAAATCCTTTAAAAGAAACCACAACTTAAAAAAATTACCTTGTTTTCAGTTCTTTCCAATTTCAGGGTAATCACAAGGAGAGGCACCTCTTTTGTTCTTTCTATATAGTATAGTTATATTGAGCTTCCAAGAGATGGAGAAAGGTTTTTTTGTTTTTTTTTTTACCAAACTATGGCCATGACTTGAAATGAAGAAAGCCTGGAGTAGCATTTCTTTTTGTTACCTCACATTTGTCATATTTTTCAAAGAGGTATAACATGGTTATTTTTAATTTTTTAAAACCAGTTATGTCTCAGAAAATAATTCCTATTGCAGCTGCTACTAATGAAAGCCCTTTTTTCCCCAAATTGTAATATTAGAGAAACCTAATGGGAAGTGTACAGAAGGTGAAGCCAGGCTCTCCAGCCTGAGGTATACAATGGTAGGTGATGGGCATAAGCTAGAATATGGTTAGCTATAAAGAAATTTGTTTTGTTGTTTACCATGAGAATAATCAGAGACTCAAACAAGTGCCCAGAGAGGTTTTTGAATCTTCATTCAAGGCAAAACTCAAAATTTTGACTGTACATGACTGTGAGCTACCTCATGTAGAAATACCCTTGCTTAAAGCAGGGAGTTGGCCTGGATGATCTGCAGAGGTCCCTTACATCCTGAATTCTTATTTGATTATGTGAAAATAACACTGCAAATGTTACATGAGTGTTTCATCCTTTTTCTTATTGAGGGAACCGTGGGCACCTAAGATGATTAAAGGGCTGGAGCATCTACCCTATAAGAGAAGGCTAAGTCAGCTTAGAGAAAAAGAGGCTGAGAGGGAATCTCACCAATCCTTAAAAATATCTAAAAGGTGGAGTGTCAGGAGGATGGAGTCATACTCTTCTCAGTGTTGTCCAGTGACAGCACAACGGCTAATGATCACTAACTGCTACACAGGAGGTTGTGGAGTCTCCATCCCTGGAGACATTCAAAACCCTCTCTCCTGGATGTGTTCCTGTGTAATCTGCTCTAGGGGATGCTTCTCTCATAGGGGGTTGGACTAGGTGATCACCAGAGGTCCCTTCCAACCCCTACCATTTTGTGGTTCTGTGACAAGGTCTCCATCCTCCACCTAGTGGAGGTTATGTGTGAAGTTTGTTGAAAATTGCTGTCATTCAGACTGGGAGAACAGTCCCACAAACAAGGAGCTGGACCAGCACAGCTCCATTTCATTAGGCAGGTAGGCCCAAAACAGACAGCAGGTCCCCAGTTACCCATATCACCTAGGCACATGCTGCATGGGAAACAGGGTGTTACTGAACTGGTAGTCTAAGTTGGCAGCTTTGTCAACATGCAGCAAGGAAGTATTATAATTAGATCCAAGATCTGAACTAACAATGTTCTGTATTGCTGGTTACTAAGTCTCAAATTAACAACTTGATATTTTGACAGATGGTCACATTTGGGTAGATGGTGATGCCTAAAATTGATTCGACTATGTTTTTTTTGTAATAAGTAAATTGAGGCATGGAGTTTGCATTTATTGAAAATTACAAAGAAAGGCACAACAATTAGGAAACAGATCTCTTATTTATTCACTTGCAGTTTGTCTCCTCTTTCTCTAGCCATTACAAAATATTGCCTCTGTCAGAAAACCTAATGTGCATACAATGCAAATTTATAGCTAAAAGAAAAATGAATCTCTGATTGTAGAACAGTGTCTTGTGTCACAACATTTAAACAAGTATTATTCTGTTGCTTAATTCATTTATTTTAATCAAACAAAGGATATGCCTGTCTTGGTAATTTTTCTATAAATAAAACAGTGATGTCTGGAAATTTTTAGATTGGGGAAGCCAGGCTGTCAGCACTCAAATATCTCCAATATTATACTCTTTGATATGCATCTGATAAAAAATAAATTTATTACATAAGGTCCTGATTCATCACAGAAATTAACTAGGTGCTTAACTGCTTGTCACGTAAGTGAATCCAGTAGAAAACATAAGTACACATTTCTTAATTCAAAATTATTGAGTATTAAGAGTCATTATCATTGTTAGGAACGTAACTGCATTTCAGCTCTACTGATCATTAATAGTATGTCTGGTGGATTGGTTGGCTGCCTTGATAGGTTGTTTTAGCAAGGTCAAATAATTCACTTGTAGTTACAGTAAACTTATTTTCAGCAGTTTTCAGCTGCTTAGGTAACAGCAGTGATCATATAATCAAGTATTTGATTAAATATGATTACTAAAAAAACCAACACAATTCAACTGTTTTAATTCCATTACCTCTTCTTTGTGCTTTCTGTCCATGTGCAAAATATGAATCATGTTTCAGTTAATTATTGCTAAACTCCTCTTTTATCTTCCTCTGATTTGCCCACAGTCTGCTCGAGATTATTGTGACTAAAGATAGTCCACTATTTTTGTCTAAACCCTCATCTTTGTCACCTTTTGTGATACTATTACCATAGTTAACATATTTCTTATACGGAGTTTTTGCTTATTGGTAAGTAGGAACAAAGCAGTAGTGATTTTTATTTTTTTTTTTCCTGAGAAGATGCTTCTGTTTTCTTGTAGTAGTCCCATTTGAAAGAGATCTCAAAAAAATCACAATGCTTATCAACTTCTAATGTGTTTTCTATAAGATGAGGTGTGTGGTTCTCTTTTCTTTTTTTTGTGGTTTGATTAATTTTTTTTTATATGAAACCCCTTCGAGGAGCATAAAAAGAGAAGCTGAAGATTTGTTGTATGCTGGTGATACACGGTTCTCTCGGGGGGGTGTTGCTTTGCTTTGTCATTTGCGGAATGATCTTCCAGCTTTTTGGTTAGGAAATCTTTTTATTTGAATGATGATGCCTTTTCATAAGTAAGCTGGTCAGAGTATGGTAATGCACACATGTAGCTTGAAGGTCTTGCAAGTGATTTATGAATTGAAGTTTTTCATACAGATACTTTGAAATGTATCTGAAGTAGTTTGTATTCTGCCGCACAATAGCAGCAAATTCTCTGATAGCAAATTCTGTATTCTGCAGTAGCAGCCATTGAATTCTATGGTAATATCAATTTACTTTATTGCTAAGTAATGCACTTATTTTTCCTCACTTCTGCACCTTGCAAAGACACAAATATTACTCCTACTTGAAAATAATAAACAAATTTTATGTTGGATTAATATTTTCAATAATTAATTTGACGTGCTCTACAAGCACTATGACCACATATCTTAGGCTTTGCTCACTGACACCACCCTCGGTCTGAACCTGCTTTTTCCCTTGTGCCAGAGCATGGACTAAGCTTAAAGCCTGTTAGAGCAGCTTTTCTTCATCATTTACAGAAGTCTTTACAACAGCTCTTTTCATCAGGTTGTTTCAAGTCTGTGGTGGAAAGTGCAATGTAAGAATCCCTGCTTCTGAAGTTGCAGGGCTGAAGCTGTTGGCCAGTGTTTCCAGCTTTTTCTGTTCTCTCTGCAAACCAAGCTCTGGTGTTTGCTTCCTATCTTTTCGAACCATTAATTGCAATCTAATTAGAAATGCTCAACAAGTAAATCTTCAAGAGTCAGCTGCAAACAGGAATCGTTGATTGCTTTCTCTACATTAATTGAGAAGCTAAAATAGTATCTTATGCAATTCTTTTGTACATTTATGTTTAAAATGAGGTTTTTCATCAGCAGCATAGTGCTGTTCTTCATAAGACAGACCTGTAATAGCAAGGGACTACATTGTAATTTGAGAGATCCTGTCCAGTCTACATTCCATCTGCATAGTGAAATTAGAAATTGCCAAGTCAACATAATAAAAATGGAAAGAAGCATGGAATGAAAAGGCACCATTCAGGCCTGTCATTCTGGCAAATATATGCAGAGCACATATCAATTCATGCTACAAATTTAGTCTTTTCACTGCTATTTATCTTTCTTGTTGCCTGTTGATTTTAGTGTGTGGTTACAAGAAGGGGAGGGATTAGGTACCTCCTAAGTGATAGTGCAACATTATCTGACTTAATTTTTGTTGAAAGAAGAAATTCTGGTATTTCATTTTGTGACAGAAGATGAATTGTGAAAGGAAATGCGTGATCTTTACATCAAGAGTATCCCTTTTTCATACCAAAGCCCACGCAAAAAGTACATTCTTGAGAATTTTATGCTTTTGGTATTCTTCATAAAGTTAATTTTTGACTTTTCAAATCTTTTCAAGCCTTTCTGTAGTTCTTGATGTCACTGCCTTTTCCATTCAGGATTGTGGTAGGTTTTTCAAGTCTGGTTTCCCTTGATCTTCATCCATAGACATGGGGTTTAGAATTATGGTGTATGGAATTTCTTAAATACAAAAGAAAGGGAATTTTACTGACATGTAGTACAATGGTGTAGAAAGCTAACTACCTTGGAGTAGATGTGATAAAATAGATCCTAACTTTATATACATTTTGCAGATCAAGCACTAAGACTTGTAAAGACTCAACATCATATAATTTGAGTAGTCTTAGTAGATTAACTGAATGCATGGTTCCATGGTTTCAATAAATCAGATGCAAGAAAATACAGATGGGTTTACTTCTAACTCCAGCACAGGTAGAACTACTGGATTATCTGTTGTACCTACATTGTAGAAACTGTAGGAAGGATAGTTTGAGACTCAAATGTTTCATGTATTCAAATACCTTAAAATTTAAATTTGTTTAAATGGTGCTCTAGCTATCTGGGAACATTTTGACAAGTTTTTTTCATGTTCTTTCTTTCATCTAGTTTCTTTGACATGGAATAAAGATTTAGAGAATTTGGTTTGTATGCAGGGAGTTGATTTATAAAGTTACTGATATTCTCTGACTTAGCAGATAAAACAAGGTCATCCTGTGCTCAGCTAGAAAAATGGAAATGTGCGTGTGAGGAGACGTCATCTTTCTATGTGAGGCCTAATGGTTGATTCCAAAGAGTTGTGGAAACTTTTTGATTACTGGAAGTCTTCTGAACAGTAAAGCACAGATGGTTGGAGTTGGTGCAGGAAGTGTTGAATGACCACCCCTTGCTCACCTTACATAAGGAACCTGGTGTAGGGAGTGTTCTTCTCTGGGCCTCACACCCTACATGTCCTCCTTGTTAGCTCTGTAGGGGCTGTTTGCTGCTGAGGGGTCGAGATAAAAGTTCGTGATTAGAAATGGATGTTTCTGTTTGCCTGTCCCCACTGCCTTTTTTTCACAACTGTCTTGGCAGCTGAGAGAGGTGCATTGCTCCTTGTGCTCCCTGTTGGCAGTGTCAGGGGCTTTTGTAAACCGAAGTTACAGTGGTTGTTCTCCACGTTACTTTCTAAGGGCTACACGTGAAGAAGACTGTCTAGACTGCTAACAGTTTTATGGACAAGGACTTCACAAACAGTGGATTTGGTACTTCATAAGGGGATGATTTAATAGTGTCTCACTTCCTCTGTCAGTTTTTAGCATCTGCTGGTAAAACGAGCCATGTGGTAACTATTGCAGGAGGGCTAGGCAGATATTGCTGCCATTCTTACAGTGAAAATGGAGTAGAAAAAGGGCTTTTGTCAGCAAGCAAAAAGACTAAAAATGGAAAAGCATCTTGCTAGGAGAACACTAGAAAATAAAATGGAATTACTTTCAAAGATTTTCAAGTGCTTCTTAGTAAGTTGTTTTATGATATATATACCTTTACTGCAAAGAAAATCAAGTCAGAAAAATAACACTTGCTTTCTTCCAACTGCTTAGGTACCCAAGCTGTTTTATTAATATAGATATTTTTTACGTTTTATTTGCTTTAATAACGTATTTATTTGCTTTAGTAACGTATTTAAGATAATCAGAAGAATGATTTTAATGCAGACAAAAAAAAACTGATGAAAGTGACGTAATTTCTTTCCACTATGTTTCTAACTAATTTTTACTTAATCAAATGAAGTTAGAAGGCATGTCTTCTCTGGTGAAAAATTTACCGCCCTTGTAAATAATAAATACATGCTTGAAAGACTATCACCAAATCTGTTTTGGCACTGTAGACTGAATCTATTTTGTATAATGAATTTTCAATAGACAAACTTTGTCAGCTTTTTGTTCATTTGCAGCAGATGACTTTCTCCTTTTTGTGTCTGTTTTTCATTTTTGTGTTAGTTTTGATTGCTCAGTTTTTGGTTTTGCCTTTATTATTATTATTTTTCTTGAGAACAAGGGAGCACGTGTTTAGATACAGTATTGTCTTTTTTCCTTTGATTTTTTTTTTTTTTTCAGAGCAGGCTAAGGAATACAGGTGGGTCATTAATACGTGACTCAAGTTCTGACCTGAGAAACACTTTATGATGACATGTGAATGTCCTATAAGAAAGTGACAGAAAAGGCTGCATATTAATTACTCCTTTTTAAATTTTATTTTTCATTCTGCTTTTAGTATTAATTTATTGGAACCTAATTTAATTTTAGCTCTTTTACCAGAAATATTCACATGGGTGATCCTTGAAATTAAAGAACCAAGTTACTGTGAGATCCTAGTAAAGTAAGAAATTTTTATTGATGTATATGTCTGATAATTTTTTAGTATTTGGTTTCCATTCTTCTAGGTCAAGAAAGCAAAATACACGTACTATAGTTCTTACTGTAAGGCTATTTAAATAAATTCTCAGAAAAAATTATCTCTACACCCACAAAGTTGAATGTTTGGTTTGGTTTTTTTTTTAAAAAAAAGTTGTTCAAATTATTTTTACTTAAATAATTAGGTATGAATCACTGTAAATAATGTTTTTAATTGGCTAATTCTGATGGCCTTTGCCTATCCCGAAGAATTAAGAAGGATTTTAATCATAGCTGTTGGTTGTTTTTTTTTTAAATTACCCTGTAAATTCTAAATTTAGGTAAACAAAATCTATGGACTGAAATGAATATACATTTATACATTTTCCATGTATGAAAATATTGATGATGGCTTTTCTCTAACAGTAATCAAAATTTTACCTTGATAAAGTGCATCTGTCTTTTTTTTACTCAGGCATGTTTTAAAGTGTTAGGTTGTTACTCTAATTCAAACACCTTATTTGTCTTCTGTGCCATAGCCTAATACTTGCAGTAGAAGATTTCTATTTCTGATATCAAAGGTACCAAAAGTTATCCCCTTGATAATCAACAGTTTCTTTACAAACAAAATGAGCCCTGCTTTTGCTGTCAGCAAAACTTTGAAGTCAAGAATATTTTTAACTGAATGTCAAGTGAGGAATGTTTCATTTATCCTTGTTTCTCTGCAATACTTGGTTAGGGTTTGCTTTATGGAATGCCTTTAATTTCATAGTCATAAAAAATTTCTTTTTATGTGTCCATCATTCAGTACCTCAGTCTGTTAGAACCAAAACATGCCTGCAACCCCAGAGCTTTCCTTATGGTAATATAATACATCTGAAAGATACCTGCTACTCATTTATGTTAAAATACTTAGTTTCTTCTTATTGCTTGATAAACAATTGTCTCTTTTATTATGCAGTATTGAATATTCTCCAACTTGTCCAGTCAGCAGTGTCAAAAATAAATTTGCTAGCAAATAGTATAAAATCCTCTTATTGTTGCACCAATAACATGGCCCAGTATGCAGGATCCTGCAACAGGGGCTGCAGTCCCACACTTCCCCCTTTCTTTTTTTTTTTTTTTTAATTTTTATTTTTCAAGTGTAAGTAATAAAAATCTCAAAAATAAAGTTTTCTACTTTCTCCTGCAAGTCATCTCATAGTGGGTAACTGAGTATTCATCATTAAGCAGTTATCTTAACTTGTCCCTAAAAGCCAAGTGCATATTAGGCCTTCTCTGCTCCTGCAGGTTCCCGACAAGGTGGTTTTGTTCAGAAAAGCATATATCATTTGTTTTGATGCCCAGAGCACTGTAAACATTTGTAACTTGTTTTGCACTTAACAAAAATTAAAATGCCCTTCTGCATTAGAACTTGGAACTGAAAAAATCCTCACAAGAAGACTACCTTCTACCTTTGTATACAGCCCATGAACCACCTGCTTTCCCTTACCCTCCATAGATTTCCCAGTAAAGTGGGTAGACAGTTTTTAAGAAAATTAAATAAATAATAATATCTAAATGTACTGCTGGTACGTAATGTAAATGCCTTAGTGAGACTGAATGTCACAAAGAGCTGGAAAGCCATTTTTACGGCTGCTTTTTATTGTCTTTCTCTTTCCTGGCATTCTTAGGATTTTCTTTCCAATTCTTCCTCTGTTTCTCATTTACTTTTTCCTTCTGTGTTCTATTGCTTTTGAGAACTCCCAGCTGATCCTCCTGTGCCTTGGTTCCACTTCCTCTCACAACTGTTTTCCAAAGCAGGATCATTGAACAGTTAATGCTGGCACTTAAAATGAGTGAACAACCCAATTAGATTAACCAAGGGTAGGGAAATTCATGTCTCAGACTTTTATTTTCTGCCAAGTCAGGAATACAAAAGAACATCAAACAGCTCCCAGGTTCTGTCAGGCATAGCAGGGTAATGTATAATTGGGACCATAATGTCCATGCTAGTGATGATGTTGCTGTTTTCTGCTGTTAGATGATAAGAATATTTGCTGTTTGCTGTGGTAGGATTAAATAAAAGAAATAAGATAATTTCTCAGCTTTAGTCTTTTAGATTTTGAGTGTGAACAAATACAGGTATCTATTTAAGTCTTCCTGGGAGTAAAAGGCAGTATCTAACTCTTCTCATCTGCTTTGTAGATGTTCACTAATTCATCCATACCTATGGCTAGCTTCCCATGTATATAAACTTGCATTTTTGCTCTTGAGTCACACAGGGCATTGAAGAGAGAACAAAGTCATGGTGCTTGGTCTCAAAAGATGATAAAATGTCACTAAAATTACTTTTCTGTTACTTAACCAGCATGGTTGATAAACAAGGGAGGTGACTTCCAGACAAAAACTGTGGGTTTTCCCATTTTTTTTATATTTTTTTTCCTAGTCTTGCTGATTAAGGTTCCTGTATTTCTGAAGGGTTTTGCAGATGTACTACTTATGCTTAAATATATATTTTCTTAAAGCTCTAAGGCAAAGTTGTTACTGAAGTGCTGGTAGAATAAATCTTATATATATTTATAGATATATCTGTCACAGAACAGAGGTCACCACCATTACTTTTGGTGCTGGGTTGACCTTGGCTGAACAATAGATGCCCACCAAGCTACTCTGTTATTCCTCTCCTCAGCAGAACAAGGCAAGGAGAAAATAAGATGGAAAAGGCATCAAGATAAAGGCAGTTGAATAAAGCAGAAGCAAAGGCCACACAGAGAACCAAAGGAGTGCCCAGCCACTTCCCAGGAAGGAGGGCTTCTTTACACAGAGCAGTTGCCCAGAAGACAAACATAATAAAGAATGCCCCCACCCCCTCCTGTCTTCTCCTTTCTCTTAGAGTTTATTACTGAGCAGACATCATACAGTATGTAATATCCCTTTGGTCAGTTTGGGCCAGCTGTCCTGGCTATGTCCCCTCCCAAGATCTTGCCCGGCCCCAGCCTGCTGGCGATGGGGAATGTTGGAGGGACAGCCTGGATGCTGTGTGAGCACTGCTCAGCACTGCCCAAACCACTGGTGTACTAGCAGTGCTTTCTAGCGACCAGTACAAAGCTCAGCACTATGAGGGCTGCTATGGGGAAAATTAACTTCATTTCAGCCAGACCCAATACAGAGTTATAGGCTGGCATGTTGAGAACTTGGTTTCAGTTCCCTTCCTTCCCCTGCCAAGTGATGATAATTTTCAGTACTAGCCAGGACATAGTCATAGATTAGTATTCTAGATGTTTTGCACTGTATGTGACTTGATTCTCTTTGACAGAATAGAGATAAGTTGCCCTATTTAACTTCTGAGATTAATTCTTACATTTGATTATTTACTGTTCTCTCTTATCTTGCCTTTCACCATCTTCCTTTAGTCGCTCCCTCAGTGAAGGAGATGGCACAAGTTATTTTTGCCTTCAGCAGTCTCTCAAAAATCCAAAGTCAGTTTATTGCTTGCTTGTTATTTTTTATTATTTAGATGTCCCTTTATTTTTGTAGCAAGGCAGAAGTTTAGAAATAGTGAGGATATAAACCTTAGTGCAGTCTGCTATTTCATCAGGTTGATGACCACAATTAAATATCTAGCATTGCCTCTCATTTGCTCAGCCCAGTTTGTAAGGAATCTCCTCTAGGTTTAACTCTGGCTTTGAGTCAAGTTGCTAGTTAGGTTTTGACTTAAGTGTATCTTCTCTCACTGTGTTCAGAATCAGTGGTCCTGAAAAAGTCTTTCCCATTGGAATTTTTCATGTTTTATATATATTATATATGTATATGTGTAAATATATAAAATTTGTTTTACAAGACAGAATAGTGTGTGAGTCATGTAAAATTTCTCTTCTTAGACCTCCATAATTTCATTTTTGAAAGATGCCATTGAAATTTGTCTGAAATTTGTTTCTTACTGGCATAGTGTTTAATTCTTAGGAGTATTCCTGCAAGTTTGCATCACTTTATAAAGCCTAAGCAGACCTTAACAGACCTTTGCATTAGAATTCCTACAAAGTGACTTAAATGGTTAGTTTGTTTTGCCTTCAATACATTTCAGATCATAAATATTTGTCAAACATAGAGACAAATTTGTCGTTGCAGTAAGAAAGTTTCACGTTGCTTGAGTCAGTGTTTAACAAAGCGTGTCACCGGTTCATCATCGTGAAAGAAGCTCTCCAACCTACTGCTGACGTTTCATTTACAGGTAGCCTGCCTAATTTGTTAAGCTCAAAACATTTCTGTAGAGCTTTACCTGGTACAATATTTAATTCCTCAAAGTAATTGCTTTTGCCAGTCCTCCCATGCACTTGTTTAGTGTGGAATGAGGTTATTAACAGTGCTGCTAAATTCTAATCCTAAATTCTTTCTGTAGTCAGTGGAGAAAGAGAGTGCAAGAGACTGCCCTCTAAAGAGCAAGATCAGCTCCCGAGTTAGACGTTGCCTTCAAGAATAGTCTTTCTCCATTGACTGCAGAAGAAGGCTAGAGAAACTAAAATAGCTTGTGTGACTAGTCTGAATTTCTAACTCATTAGGAGGGCTTAATTATGTCAACATATTGGAGATTTTTCTGTGATATAAATTCAACTTCCTTCTGCACAAAATTTTCATCCTTTTTTTTTTAGCTTTTTAGCTGCTAGTCTTCTCCATGAGTGTCTCAATTAAAACAAGAATGTTGCTGAAAACTGCTCCCAAATTTGTTTTTGAGAAAAAGCGTAGAGATTATTTGCATGAGAGGTAGTAAAACACTACATAACCTCTTACTGCATGTTGTTAATTTTAAAAGGAATTTGCATGAAACTTGGTGCTTCCTAGCTTGCACCCCCAGTTGATAGTATTTAGTTTAAAACAGACTCTAAAAGTACCACTTAAAGGGAAAGCTGTTCAATACACATGCAGAACACCTGCCTTTGTAGATGGATACTCAGTATTTGAAAAAGATCAGCCATCACTTGGACATAAAACCTGAATTTTTCACAGAAAGCTAGTGTGACTTATTTTCAACACACCTAACTAGATTTCCCATACTTGCTTTCTGTGTTGAA
The DNA here is from genome assembly GCF_000747805.2 of Chaetura pelagica. Taxonomy (NCBI): domain Eukaryota; kingdom Metazoa; phylum Chordata; class Aves; order Apodiformes; family Apodidae; genus Chaetura; species Chaetura pelagica. The sequence continues at coordinate 4,041,886 of NW_009952990.1, read as the reverse complement.
ATATATGTTGTAGAAATACATACATATGTGTAGCAGTTTACAAGTTTTGGCTTTTTTGATCATGGAATTCCTGTTCTCCTGATTCACTTAAAAGGATATGTCCTTTTAAATACAAGCCACAGAGTTTTATTCTTTGTACCACAAAGTTGAGTTAAAAGTTCTCCCTTACAAAGATGAGCATGCTGCAATATATATTTTGAATTGCTCCTCTGTTTATTTCCCATCTTTACATTCTTATCTTAAAAACATAGTAATTGTTGGTTGGTTGTTGTTTTTTTGTTGTTGAAAAACCCAAGGAAATATGTCTCTCTACTTCTAGCAGAAGAGTCTTTTTTATCATATGTGTGCTGACTCTTTAAAATTAGCTTCTAGTTTGTAGTTTAAAAAGGCTGGAATTTGTGGTTGGAAGTGTGATTTTACCAAACTGCCACTCGTCTTGCTTATTTGCAGTTGGTAGTTTTTGTTTACTTATGATTGTACTCTTTTTCTGTTAACGTTCTCTGACATGCTGCACTATTACCTATGGATGTTTCCATTCTCCTACATTTAACAGTTTTATTTTGCTCTACCTTTTAAGCCCATGCTTTTCCTCCCAAGTTTCTAAAGTAGCCTCATTTTATTCAGATTAATTTTTATCATAAATAAATTTAATTTCCAGTTAATCCACATTGATGTAATTTAGCTGCATATTGTTTACCATAACTCAGGGGCCTTATGGTGCAGCTGATTTCACATAAATAAAAGTGGGTTGTTTCCTGACTATGAACATCCAAATATCATTGAGTGAGTCACTCAGAAATTTCAAAGAGGCCATCAGTTTTTAGAGAGCAGGCCAGAGAAACTTATGTTGTTGGAGCAAGCAGTTGAAATTAAATGCTTTATGAAACTGGAGGATCATTAGCAGGCATTTTGAGGATGTCTTGATATTGGGTATTATTTATTTATTTATTTATTTTAGAAAAAAGGCCATATAATTTCAGGGAGATCAGAATAGATGGACCAAAATTAGTAATTGAAATATTTTATATATAAGAAAGTCCACTGTCACTTTGAAACTATTTTTATTTTCAACGTTTTGTTGTACAGCAATAAATTAAAAAGTGGGAATTTAAATAAGAATTTTTATCTTGCCCAAAATATGTTTTTGCTCTGCATTACACATTTTGTCACTTTGCAGCCATCCTGAATAAGCTCATCTTTTATAATTTGTCCTCCAAATTCTTTCACTCCCATATAGTTGTTTTCTGTCAATTTACTGTTCACGCTGGTATTAACTGGAGATCTGTCTTGTTCCTTGGAAGGGGGCAAGAGGATGTCACCTCAGCTATCCTGGAAAAAGATTGAAAGGTAGGGAAATGGTGCCTTTTGGGTTGAAAGATGCAAATGGAAGTATTCCATTTTGAAGTGCTCTGTTTCTGTCACCATGTAATTAGCAGGCAGCACAAATGAATATGGTTAAAAAATGGACTCTCTTTCTGGGTACTAATCACAGTGCAGACAGACTGACAAGTAACATCACTTCGGTCACCTGCTGGGCATTTATTCACTGACCTTAATGTCTACAATGTACAAAACTGATTCTATTTAAAACCTAGACTGCAGCTTATGAAAGTGAAATAATTTTATCTTCGAACTGTTGGTTCAGTAAGGCATACTCAGTTAAAGGCATTCTCTTTGGGGGTTTCTTTCATTTTAGGAGATAACTCAGAACTGTGAACTGTCATGGTTAGCTGGAACTATAGGTCCCTTGCATGTACTTTATGAATCTAGACAAAAGTCTTGTTAGATTCAAGTAATTCATAAAAATTGATGAATCTGAAGATTATTGCCCAGCGTTACATTACAGGAGTTGAGACAAGATTTGATGTTTCATTTAGCTGTATCCAAAAGTGGCTGCATGCTTCTCCAGTGTACTGTTACTTTACTGAAGTATCTACTTGTTTCCTTACAAACTCACCTCAGCTCTTTCCGTTTTAATCTCTAAAGTCCTGATGTGAATCATAGTATTAGGAAAATCTCTTTCCATGCCCGAGTTTCATGGTCTTCGTGTAATGGAATATTTTTCTCTGCTTTTTAATTTGTCCCTGAAGAAAATGGAGACATGCTTTAGTGGATTTTATTATCCATTTTTAGGATTTATTTTCTTAGGAATTAATGGCTACAGTTCCTCAAGTTAACTATTATACATAACATCATGCCACTTTTTTTCTCTTAGGAATTTGTAGAAATTCCCCTTGCTTCCTCAACCATTTTCAGATGTCTGTCTTTCCCCTTCTCTGGGCATGGAATTTACTCTATTCTAGTGTCATTGATATTACACTCATACCTGCTTTTGCTTGAATGGCTATGCTGACCTTTTCGATTCAGAAATCTTTCTGCAGCAGATTTTGTTGGGTTTGTGAGTATTTTTAGTTCCAGGTTATTTTGCTACGTCTGGATCAGTAAAACCTTTTGTAAGAGTGCACCTCAGTGGAACATAAGTCCATGTCAGTATATACTGTGTAATACATACTACTTGGATTAGCTGTCGCATTTTGATAGCTGCTGAGAAATTATTTTTACAGTATCTTTTAGAATATAATATGTAATTCTAATTTCCATTTTAAAAGAAATTCAAACGGAAAGCAATTCACCAAAGTCACTTAAGAGAGCTACTTCATGTTACCTGGTTTGGGTTAGAGTATCTAGAACCAGATTTTAGAATTTCATCAGTAAAATGAAGTTATGAAAGGTGTTAGTAAATTGCAACCTTCTGCATGGTCCAGTCATTTCTATTGAAGTATATGGTGGGGGAGACATGGTCAGACTTCTATGGAAGAGGAGTCTAGTATGTTTGTCGTGCTTATTTTTTCAATGATTTAATTTTATAGTGAATAGGCATGGCAAAGTAGAGGATGTTTGCACTACACATTTAGTCAGATGAAAATTATTCCTTTTGTGTTAGAGATACCCTTTTACATCTCCAATGATAAGACACAGCAAAAAGAAGAAAATGTATTTTGAGATACAAGAGCAAGATACCACACATTTCTGTTATCTATAGATAATTAATAAAAATTGTGGACAGCACTTCCGTTTTCTATTTCAGCTGCTTTGAAGGGTTAATTTATAAGGAGTTTCCGTCCCATTTGGCTGACAGATACTGACGTCTGAATCTTGATGTAATCGGCATCTTCTCCTCTTACTAAATCATTCATGAATGTTGCACTACTTTTAGTCTCTTTATTCTGTCAATGACTTTGTAGTAAAAATAGAAATAGAGCTTTTTGATTTCAGTGATTTGATGCATTCGTAGTTGATGCAGATCATTAGCTTTCTAAAATGCATAAATCGTTGACCCTAATTTTACAGTCTTCAGGCTGTTAATCTTTTATCAGTGTTCACTCTCTTTTTTAAAGGAATAACTGATTAATTACCTTTTTGTACTGGATGGATTCAGTGCATCTACAATAACAGATATTTACCCACAAAACAGGAATAGTTAAATTGAAGAGAGTCTCCAAGAGAAAGGATGATTATTGGCCAAAAAAAGATAAGCAATTAAAACAATTAGTGTTATTCAACCTGGGGGGAGGAGCAGGAAGAAAAAAAAAAAAAGTAAAACATAGGGAACTAAGGAAATGAAGATTTGTCTCCAACTCCTTAAGTGACCTCAATTAAGAGGAAAAGAATTTGAGAATTTGTGTTTATCATGAGCAATGAGAACTTAATGGTCCATGATGTGTAAGAGCTACTGAAGTAAAGGTTGGGAAAAAATGTCAACCAGAAGAAAATGCCTTGCTGCAAGTAAACCTGATGTATACAAATGATTCTGCAGAACTGGCAAAGACAGAAAACACAAGGGTAGTGGAAGTGCATGCATCTTTATTTACAACAAAAAATAAACGTGGCTAAAATGAAGAGAGTTTGTATTAGGACAGTGAATCTGTGATCTTCCCTAGCTTGGATCAAGCTGAGCAGGTAAAGAAGAAAAGAACTCATTTATATAAAATATTTTGGATGTTCACAAAAGCCTTTTGGGCCATGAAAAGCTCCATGACATCTCATGTCTAAGAGATGTTTGCTGCACTGCTAGGGCTTTGTATTGAATCTGTGCAAGAGTTGTACCGGTGTTAAGAATTGTCTTTAGGAAGTTTTAGTTGGAATTGCCTTAAAGAAACTTGATAAAAATAAGTAGATAAAGCCAACAACAGGTAGATAACTACAAAGCCACTTCAAAGTGCAACAATATGTAAAGTTTAGTTTGAGATCGGTCTGCTTTTAGATATTGAAAGTATTTTGCCTTTTTCCATTGTAAAACCACTTACCATGATTGTTTGTGTGGAAATTTGAGTATGTTTGATGTTAAAGCTATGTTTAGTGCTAAATCAATTTAAAATGCAAGTCAAGAAATGAAAATGCTTGCGTAGTAAGAAGAACAGAATTTAGATTAGGTTGCAGGTTTTCGCTCTTGAAGAACAGGCAGCTGCTCCTTAGTGTATTTTCTTTTTATAGAATTAAAAGAGAAAAGATGAGCAAACTCGGATGGAAAAACCTTTATTTGAATATTATGGGAGTGTCTTTGACAGCAGAGGAAGCAAATAGTTATGTGAACTGTGTTTATTTTACTCACATTAGTTTGATGAAAATTTGCCTTTCACTTGAAATTCTGTAAAACATTAAAGCAACAGTTTATCTCTGACAGAAAAGTCTGTAATGAGTGACCATAGTTACTAATTTTTGGGTTCAAAGGAGGGGATATACATAAGGGGATATACAAATGGAAAGGCTCCACTTGAGTTTGGATTAGGCCATTGCACAGGAACTGAGAGTGGGAAGCCCACATTACAGGGTGCTTCTGGGGTGAACTTAGATAACCACAAACACGTGGCTGAAAGAAAAGAGCACTGTTGTCTTATGGAAACTGCTGTCTCTCGAGTTTTCTTTGCTCTGTGTTGAGGTGCTTTGTCTCAAAGCTATAATGGTATCTTATGCTGCAAGATAATGTACTGGAAAAGATAACAAGAAAGTGCAGCAGAATGCCACATCATCTGCAAAGATTTTACTTCAAGTGTTTGAGGCTGGACTGTATGATTAATCCTTTTTTTCCCTGTGGAAATGTAAAAGCATGGAATGGCTTATTTTATACTGCTTTTTTTTTTTCTTTTTTCCTAACATGAACACTTGAAAGTTCAGATCTCTAAATACCTATTGGAAGAATTCATCATCTAGAGAATCTAGAGAAATATTGTCCTTTCCTCAGTAGACCTGTTGTGGTTTTTTCCCCCCCACTTTCTTTCTTGCAATCTTCTCCAGTATAATTTATGTTTTTGTAACTCCTTTGCAAACTCATTTGTGTCTGTCTCTGGTTTCTCAGTGGGAATTTATGGCACTCTTTTGTTGTACCTACTTTGTTTCTACTGTCTCATTTCTCAAGTGTAATGTGCAAAATAGAAAAGTGAGTGTTGCAGGGAAGGTGACATCATGGATGTAAATACACTGTCCTCTGCTTTGTGCTATGATCTTTTCCTATAAATTCTTGATGTTCTTTTGAAATGTGTAGCTACCCTGTGGTACCTACAGAGGCCTACCTGTCGTAATGATGACCACATGGTGATCAGTATTTTAGAGTGCAACTTTCTAAACACCTGGTTAGAGCTGCAGGTTTTGTTTGGTTTTACTACACGGATATGACTTCCTATGCAGAAATACTATCAATGTACAGTTATACTGCACTAAATCTTTCCACTTTAAGCTTTCTTATCCCCCTGTAGAACATAAAAATATTTATGGCACAGTTTGATGTTTTATTTGGACAGAGAAATCTGCAGGGATTTTTTCTCATTTTCACAAATTATTGAGAGACCTGAAAAAACAAACATGAAAGCATTTTCAGTGTAGTTCATAGTGTTATATGAAATGCTGCTTTTTTAATTTGTTAGCAATTAAGGTAGTAAACCCCCAAATCTGAGTAGATCTCTGCAGCTAAAAGGTAGTTACTAGTGCAGATGTTCTCACCTTCTGAAGGTGACAGCTGAAAACTTTGTGTAAGTTTGAACACAAGTGTTAATTACAACTGAGACATTAAAATGTAATCGTCACCTGTTATTTTACTATCACCTGTGTAGCTGTGAGGTGTAGACTGAATATTTTGCCACTTTCAATTAGAAGAAAATAAAAGTAGCAGTGCAGAGTCAGTTAACTGAGAATTTAAATCACTGCAACTGAAGTAGCAATTGTAAAGTAATCCCACATCCTGAACAAAAAGACAAATTTCAAGACTAGTACAGCATGATTTTCCTGAACTTAGGTCACCGAAGCTGGTAGTTTGGATGATGTCTTAGAAGACTGTTTGGCCTGTCAAGAACATGTATGATTCCTTAGTGCTACTTGAGAAATGGTAGTCACAGGAAATATATTGTCCTGACAAATAGGGCAGAACAAATTCTTCCCATCATGTTACCAATACTGTGCCTTTCTATTTGTCTTGGTGTTTGCCATGCTATTCATTCTTTTACCCAGTTTTCAACCAGTCAGCATGGAAAAATGCATTTACGTTCTCTATTTGATACATTTTTCATTGCAAATGGTTCTTGTGGGGCTGCAGCACCTTGTGTTTTACATATAAGCCATAGAAGGGTAACACAGTCGTTTGACTTCTCTTCTAGAAAGGAAATCAGTTATAGTGATGGTTGATCCACCCTTGTATAGTAAGAATTTATTTTATACCAATGTGAAAACTTTTGCCTTGATCCTGTAAAGGTATCGACTACTCCAATGGTTGTTGTTTCTGTGATCAAGCAACCACTGGTGTCACAGCAAATGATGAGGTTTAAAAGCTCAGTTTTGAGCTTTTTTGAGAGTTTAAAAGCTCCAGAATTGTAGCCACGTGTCAGATAAAATTTTCTGTGTTACCTATGTTTGACTAAATTGATTTCTAATAGAATAAGGGCTCAGTTGGAATGAATAAGCTTAAAATACCTCCTAGAAGGTTTTTGTGAGCAAAGGAATCTATGCCTTTCTATTACCACGATTCAGATTTCCCTCCTGTGTAACACAAGCTGTTTAATCCAGTAATCCTTGTAGCACGTTGCGGGGAATGGCTCGTGATACACATCAATACAGCTTTTGATTAGAGAATGTATATAGTTCTCAACTACTGGTTTATAAATTGAGACCAGTTAACTAATTAGTGTTCCATTCAGCATGATACATTTCTGACATGTTGCTCTAGGGTTAGCATCTAACAACTCCAGTCAGTTTTGTGAGAGTCATAGACTAGCTGAGGCTGGAAGGCACATTGAAGATTGTCTAGTCCAACCCATCTGCTCAAGCAGGGCCACTTATAGCCTGTTTCCTAGCACCACATGGATACAGCTTTGGGGTATCTCCAAAGATAGGAGACTACAAACTCTCTGGATAGCCTGTGCCAGTGCTCAGTCACCCTCACAGAAGAAATATTTTTTCCTGATGTACAGATGGAATTTCATGTGGTTTTGTGGATTGTCCCATGTCCTGTCACTGGGCACCACTGAGAATAGTCTGTCTCCCTCTTTTGTGTTCCATTCCATCAGATATTTATATACATTGATAAGTTTGCCTTAAGACTGCTCTTTTCCAGCCTGGACAGTCCCACCTCTCTCAGCCTTTCCTTGTAAGATAAATGCTCTGATCCCCTAGTTGTTTTTGTTGCCCTTTGCTGGACTCTTTGCACAAAACCTTTTATTTTTCTTGCAGCCCAGTTTCTTCAGAGTGTGAAATTTTATTTCACTTATTTGTAATTTAAGCAGCATATTCTAATGAATTCCCTCTCATATTGTCATTTTCTTATTGTAAACACAAATCTAGAATATACACTAATTTTACTCTGGTAGGGACTGATGCATAAACTTGGAGTCTTTTTTCTACAATTCTGCAAACACACGTCAAGTAAAATGAAAAATGATTGGTCTAAAATTTCGACTTCATATCAACTAAGCTGCAACAATCCAGACTTGAGACTGAAAGTGTCTTTGATTTGCTGTAAACAAAGAAATTGGACTACTTCACCCAAATAAAGTAAACTGAAACAAAACGGCACTATCATATATAAGACTGGGCAGCAGTGATTTATTTTGTCAGAGAATACCAGCTTCCTTTACCTAAAAAAACCTCCTCTCAGAATTCCTCCCACTCTTTAAACTGTGACCTAGAAAACAGCACCTGTACCCCCTGGAAAGAGCACCAAAAATCTCCCCTCCTGGCTTCTGATTCCCACTGTTAGTGCTTACTTTTATTACATAGCTGGATATCACTGCCTGGGTCCAATGCACCTTCTTGCAGCTCTAAGGTTTCCTTTTGTGTTTAACACTCAATAAAACATAGGGATACCAAATATCATTAAAAGCAATCACCGAATAGAACTTTTTTTTAAGAAAAATATTGTTTATTTGAAGCATGAATACAGTTTTACATACTTCAGAGAAGAATACAGTTAAACCCTAAATGTATGAGTGATGCAGGCCCTTTAAATTTCAGACCATAATATGGCACTAGCTAGCATGAATTAAAAAATCCAGGTTCATGTATAGGCTGATTTTTAGTTCCTTCCATCATCTTCTGATGTTCCAGTACTGTCCTTTTTCAGGCAGCAGTCTAGATTTCATGTTTTGGATTTTTAAATCTATTTTCCATTTTAAAAAATTTCCTCATATTACATACTGTTCTAGTTGGTGAACATAAAATGAATGCTGAAAGGAGAATCATAGTTAGGAAATTTATATCTTGTTCTCAAGTGAGTTATTGAATCGAATACATTGTATTTTATTAATTGCTGTTTTATTTTACTAATATAATATTTAACACTATATTAATATTTATTAATATTATTTATATAATATTGTTATAATATTCCATTAATTGTTTTTAAATACAGAGTAATGATAGTGACCTAAAATGTATCAGTATTTATCACATGCTATATCCTCACTTTTGAAATTAAATAAATTTGACCTTCAGGACAGAAATACAGAAATGCTCCAGGTGTAGCAGATGGAAATCTGACATACTGTTCACAGTGAATTTCCTCTTACCAGTGTCGAAAAAATTTGAAAGATGCTCTCCTTAAGCACTAATTTGTTATTGTCACTTTCTGAAGTTTCCTTCTTTCCATTAATAGAGTTAGGCTGTCATTTTATTAATATGTCTAGTATTTGCTTTTTATTTACCACCTTGGTGACAGTGTTCTAAGTTGTGATTTATTCTAATCAGCTGTCAACAGGATGATACTGTAAGCAGTGATGTAAAATAAAATAGTTTTCAAATGTTGTGTTAGCTTAAGAAAATGATGCACAGGGATCTCTTCTGTATCTAGAAAGTAATGACTTGTGACTGCTACAGATCTTACAGTCATCCAGCCCAACTTCTTCACTTGCTCCTTCCAGAAGACTGGAAACCACTCAGAGAGCCTGGACTCGAAGTCGAAAGTGTATCTACAACAAAATTAGCTTCTCATAAAATGCCACAACTTTTCTGAGCATCCTTGATACATAAATGATATGTCAGGTAGGAAGGTCTTAACTACTTGAGGTTTTGTATCTGAAACCTCTATGGATCCGTTATCCATTAAATGTTGTAACACTGGTAATAGGTAGAGAATTGTTTAAAAGTCTCCTTCAAAACTAATCAACTTAATTCTGCATCAACAGCCAGTTTTGATGGCCTTGTATTTTATAAAAAATGTTTTAGCTCAGGAAAAGAAAGGCATATATAATTGTGGCATGACTACAACCAGAAGGATGGATCAGAGTAGTGCTTTCAACATCCCTACCTGTAAGCAGAGATGGCAAAAGAAATAGAAGACTGCAACACTATCTGGCATAAAGTTCCCTGTGGACTTTTCCCTGGAGACCTGCCTACCACTTTTTCTTCTGACGTCTTTCCACACCAGTAGTGTCCTGGTAGCTTCTCTTTCTGGCCAACCAGATTTCCCCAGTCATGGGTTCCAATGAGCTATAGAGTCTGTTCTCTTTCTGGGGCTTTTTATGTTTTGTAAACTTGACTGTCCTTCTGCTCCTCCTTCTTGGTGCAGGACGAAGAGAGGATAGAAAACTTAATTACTTTCCTCTGCAGGTTTCTTAATTCCTTTGCCCTTGCTTAAGACACTCTCTGACCTCGCCATTTTGGAGGTCCAAAAGTTCTAGGAATACTGTATCTAAGCAACTTCTGGAGCAGGGAATGGCAGAGCTGCTTGGTGGCTGTCAGTGTCAGCATGCAGGTTTCCCCACAAATTATGTCCAATGGACATTCAGCAGCCTGAATTAGCTCAGTGTTGCAGCAGGATGGTTTCCAGTGTGCTGAGTACCTGAGCTAGAGCTGCTTCCTGACACTGCACTTTGTTTAAAATGAGTTCACAGTCTTTACTCCTTCACTCTTGTGTGTGTTGTCCGCACTTAAGGTAATGAGGTGTATCAATTAGGTTGTGCCTCCTGGTTTTGTGCATCTAAGAGTGGCTATTTTTCCACACAAACATGCACATAAAGCAAATATAAATCTCTGTTAACGATTGTTTCATGGCATGCAGTGTAAATCTGAGTTCTTTCTCTAGGGGTTGTTGGTTGTTTTTTTTTATTCAATCACTTCATTTTCCACTACCACTGTTCACAGCTGATGTTTCTTCTAGCATCACAGCAATTCCGTATCGGTGTCTTCCTTAAAGTTGAAATACATGTTTCAAAGTTATTAAAACAATGCTCTGGTGCAAAAATCATAGTAGAGCTTCTGTATTTTTTGCAGTTTATGTACTAGCATCTCTTAATTGCCTTGATTGTGAGGGAGGGATTTAATGGAAACTGCAGGTTTTAAGTATAAGCCTAAAAATGGTGTGTTTAGACAGAGAACAGGTTTAGCAACCTTTGCAATATATTAGTTTAAGGATACTTTAGAATATCTGCAGTGCAACACAGAATAAGACAATTGTGCCATTTATTAGCATTTGTATTTTCATATCTGATAATCCTACCATGTTAAATGTGTGTGTGTGTATATAGATGTATATATGTGTGTGTATATATATATATATATAAAACTGCAAAACAAATGCTGGGCAAAGATGAGTCCTTGCAGTTACATAAGGGTAGATAATGCAATATTTTACTTTTCCTCTAATTTTGACAGAAAATATCTTTACATGGGCCAGAAAAAGGAGTTCTTCCTCTCCCTCACCTCGTCTCCCAGAATCACCCAGTAATGAGCTTCTTATAAATACCATTTTAATTTCAGTGAAGGAAAAGCAAGTATCAGTTTTGTTAGTCTTGCCTAGAAACTCAAAGTCTCTCTCTGTCTTTATTGCACGCTATTTGATTTGAAGAAAGTACAAAGTATGCTTTAGGGAAAGTATGTTCTTCAAAGTTCAGTTTTCTGAGGTGGTTTTCAGAAAATTTCCTGAGTGCTTTTTAGAAAGCTCTTGAGATTGTACTCACTAGTAACCAGATATTTCTGAGTCCTTGTGATTCAAAAACAGAGTTTTGTCACATTCTAGAGCATCTCCAGACTTCATCAGAATCGTTCTTTTTGCAGTGTTTTTCCTCTCAAAAGCCCTAAGAATAATTTAGTCAGAATCAGGATGGGAGATAATCTGTTGAAGTGTCTATTCCCAGTATTCTTGTCTAAACTTATTAGCTGGTTTTATTCCTGAGAGTACACACTTCATAATAATAGATGATTCTTTAGAAAAAGAAAATGTCAAGAAAGAAATTTCCTTTCATGCTGAATGAAATATTTTTAAAAATTGGAATTATTTTAAGCTGGTTCAGAAAAGCATTCAACTGAAACTGAAAATAGTTTGTTTTCTGAAGCTGAAGGGTTCACCTAGTCCTCTACTCAGTGTTATTATGACCAAGATTGTCTTGTCTCCACTAAATCACTTCGAAAATTTTCTGCATTTTTCATGTGATTTTAGGTATGGGTACAGTAGTGTAAAGTGCAATATAATATTTGCTTAATCCATGTGCCTATTAAGAGGTGATTCATCTATGGCCTTATAAGTGCATACAAAGAAAGATGTTAATAAAGGCCCTTTAAACTACCATGAAAAAGATAAGCATTCAGTGCCTAGAAAGTAAAATTATTAAATTAAGATTTAGGTACAATTGCTTAACCGTATTTAGGCACTGGAGCAGGCTCAAGTTTGAAACACAACATTGCTTGCATTAGTTAATCAAAACTTCTCCAGCTCCACTAGAATTTGGATGAAATTGGATGTTATGCAGGTGATCTGACAAATTACTGCTATTCATTTAGTTTAAAAGTCCATTAGTCCATCAGCCAGTTAAAAATGTGATCCACATTGTCCTTTGTTCCAAAAAAACCCAGTCTCACACAATTATGGAGATACTGAAGATAGATTTCTATATGATCATCTTTTGGTCTCAGCTCATATTTTGCTCAGAAAGTTTGGCCACAGTGAAAAATTGGCAAATATGTTAGCAGTTGGAAGGAAGTTGTTAAAAAAATCTGAAAGTAAACAAGATACAACTCAGTAAGGTTGTAACAGACTGTTCAAAAGCTAATATGAATTAACTAAGCTTCTTTTCAACACAACAGAACTCAAATTAAACATGCAGTTTAATATAATGAACAAAAATACTGTTCTGAAAAGTATATGAGTCCTAAATGAGAGTTACCTGAAAACAGTCCAATTAAAAAATAAATAAATAAAAATCTCATGATACAACATACATCAAAATTATTAAAATACAGGAGTGCCAGAAAGTACATATACATACATATATATATATATATATATATATGCATGGTCACAGAATGACTGAGGTTGGAAGGGACCTCTAGAGGTCATCTGGCCCAACCCCCTTGCTCAAAGCAGGCACATGGCTAAAAAGAGCCTGGCTCCCTCCACTTGGCCCCCTGCCTTCTGGTATTTATATACTACAATGGGCCTCCTTCTCTCCAGGCTTAACAGCTCTCTCTCAGCTTTTCTTCACGTATGAGATGCTCCAATATGTTCACCATCTTCATGGCCCTTTACAGGACTCTCTCCAGTGCCTCCATGTCTCTCTCATACTGGTGAGATCAGAACTGGACCCAGTGTTCCAGCTGTGTCCTCACCAGTGCTGAGAAGAGGGGAAGGATCACCTCCATTCTCCTAAAGGCAACATTCCTTATGCACCCAAGGATACTACCAGCCTTCTTTGCCACAAGGGCGTGTTGCTAGCTCATGATATGTTTGTTGTTAATAAACAGGGAATGACTGCTTAGCTGGTTTGAAATATTTAGTCATTTATTCCTAGAAACCTAGATATTTTCTGCTGAGACTGAAGCATATATTTGGGTTTGTTTAACTGAGTCTAAATTTCACGACTCCTAATGACATTTTAAAGTATAGTTTGAATTTAATGCACCATAGGTGACTATCAACTGGCTGCACCATAATGTGTGTTAGGTGGGATGAGTTGTGAACCAACAGCCTGCGTAATGCAGCTGTTACTTATTGATACACAGGTCCTTAACTTCCAGTTTCCATGTACTCTGGGCACCCAAAACTGCTTAGCATATCTACTCCTCTCTTCTGCATAAGAAGAAAAGAGTTGGTTCATAATTTTTCCCTTATCAGACATTAACAGTACAGAGGACATCCACAGTAGTACATAATTTCACATGTGCAAGTGGCTATAATCTGGCTGGTTCAGCATGTTAATAAAACACATGGCAACCCTGTGCATTAACCTTTTTGGGGACATATAAACTCATGAAAATTAGAGGGATATAATGCAAGTGTGATTTTTTTTTTCTTAAAATCTTTTAACATAGCATTTCTATTAAACACCAAAGAATGGTTTGACTGTTTAAGTGTAGATGAAATGATTGTGTTTTGCAAAGGTTGATTGGTGTGTGTTCTTAAAGAAAATGGGAGACAAGAGCCACAACCATCCTTTTGGTGAAGATGTTAAGACAATGACTGTCACACTGAGTATTTTGCTGATTCATGGTGTTTTAATATATCCGTTTAAGTTTACATTCAGATGCCTCTAAAATGACTACTCTGCAGCCAGTTAATAAGATAGTAATTAAACATTGAACAAAATAATACCCAAGCTGTTACACTAACAGCTTACATTTTTCCTGCACCTTCCCAATCTTGGACAAAGATCATCTATATGTTTCATATCTCCTTTCAAATTCTTATTTAAAACATTTAGTCTAAAAGGAGACAATGTAAATCTGGGCAGCAGCATATGACCTATGCTCCTAAAGCTGTGGGAGGAGGTCTGCCTTCTGCCTGTTCTACCTGGGGAATGGCTGTTGTCCAGATATGCCATCCAGCTGGCTGGGAAAGAGGAGGGTTTTGGCTGTCTCCAATGAATTAATTGTTTCTTTCTTTATCAACAGTGGCAATGTGTACAGGTAGAGGGGTGCATCTCTTGAGAAAATCACATCTTAATGGTTTTCTAATCTGTTTTGTTCTCACTGCTCTGTTAGTTATGACTTATCATTAATCTTCAGTCAGGGTCTCTGGGTCTCTCAGTCTTTCTGAAATTGTCTTGAAATCCATTGCAGCAAAAAGGCAAGAGTCCTGGAGACAGGTACTCTGCCTATGTCTATACATTACATACTTAGATTTTGCAGCCTTGTGTGAAATTGCCATGATTGTTTGTAAATGTAATTTCAATAAGTGAAGATTTCAATATTATACTATGAGATCAAGTTTACAAGACCACATTTTGTCTGCTTTATTCTCTATGTCATCAGTTCCTTATATCGTAAAGGTTGCACAGTATGACTAGAGATTTTCAGGAAAACAAGTCCACACTGTATTTCTCCAGTCTTTTCAGGGATAACTGTCACAGGCAAGACAGACTCCATCAGTGCACTGAGTGTTTAGTCATGATGTAGCACAAAGCACAGGCATATGGTGACCTTCAGTGCTTAGTGTTTGCAGTGTCAGACTGTGTGTGTGTTATGTGTGTATATCTATATATAATTTCTGCAGACATTTATTTTGCTTCACCAGTAGCTAATGACAACACACAGAAGGATCTGTCTTTGACAAATATCAAAAGCAATATGCACCCCATATGCATCAAACTTGCAGGCTAAAGTTTGCTTTAGCATGACTTTGGCAGTAATTCTTGGCAGAAAAATCATGAGATGCCTGAAAGTTAACATACTGATCCTGATAGATCCCTCTTAATGCCAAAGAATATGAGTTCATGGGAAATGTGGCATGTTGTGAAGCAACATATATTTTCTGGTACCTGTTGAAAATATCAGCTACGTTGTAGACATTAAGGAAATTGGACTCTATGATCTTCAAGGTCTTTTCCAACCAAGGTAATTTTGTGATTCGGTGAAATAGAATCACAAAAGGCTTCACTCACGAAAAATGAAGTTAAGGGTTTATGGACAGTGTAATTCCTCAGCCTTAACTGACTTACTTTTGTCCACTGATTTTAGTGAGAATTTATTTAAAAAGCAAAAAAGAACAGAAAAGGTATATAGAGGGAAAAAAAAAAAAAAAAAAGACCTAGCCCTCACAGAAATATCGAAAAAGCCCTTACTGTACTTCAATGGATTCTTTCTTTGCATATGTGTTTATGCATTTTGTATACATTTGTACAAGTATCATCTTTGCTTTTGCTATTTTTAATTAAAAATCTGGTTGCATTTACTATTGGCCTGACGTGACATAACATCCTATGCAGTCCTGATGGCAACTCAGTAGGCGACCACAGACACTGCAGTAGAGCAAATGCCAACTCATGCCTGCAGGCAGATGGGAAAGTAAAACATGCATGTTAATTCCAAACCACTTAAAAATAATAACTTTTCCTAGCGTCATCAGATAAAAACATATTAAAAAAAAATCTGTCTTTTTATACACATAGATAAATATGTTCTGCAAGGCCAATTACATTGGGTAATGTATTTGAGCAAATATGCGGCAATTAGAGTATTTTGTTGAGTGTATCTGCTGTGACTACCAATCGTATTAAAACTGTGTTGGTAGCAATCTTCTTTTTCTTTCTTAAAAATAAATTAATATGTGAAAAAATGGAAGCTGCAGGAAGTACTCTTCCTTTTTTTTACCCTGTTCTATATATTCAGTTAAAGAGTAACCAGTTATTGCTCATAGGTACTTAAATATCGATGGCAGTTAGCATTTGCTCTTAGTATTGTCCTTGTGTCATGTTTCAGTTGTGATAACCTGACTTTTTCAATACCTTGAAAGAAAAACAAAGCAGCACAAAAAACCTCAATCCTTCTGCTCTGCTTCTGACCAAGAGCCAATATGCCTTTGCTGATATGTACAAGTGCCTTCTATATGATCAGGTAACTGTAGTCTGCCATTCCCATCATTTTGGAGGTTTTAGTTTTCCTGACTATGGGCAAACATTGCCATGGGACTATGGGAATATGAAGCATTTAAAGATGGAAACAAAAATGCTGACAAAGAGCAAGAAAAACTTTGGCTGTTGAAGAAATGTGGAAGAATGTCCTTGATGAGTCCAGTAACTAACAAGTTGAGGAGGTTTTCCAGCTCTGTTATTCTGTTTTCAGCTAGTTAGTACATCTTCATCCACCAATGGCTGACTAAATGTTGTCCCTGTCACTACCTTCATAAAGTAAACAACATCATAAAGCCCAAAGAGTTAGCTCAGCTCTCTGACAAATTGGAGAATTGCAATGGAAAGTGATACAGGGATGGGCGCTCAACCCCCAGTAAAGCCTGTGTCCATGTCTGAGCGTGATACTTGAAGGTTACATGCTCAGGTGAGCAATGAGAATGATTATTAGCCCAGAAAACCTGACCTGCAAAGACAGGCCAGAAGAACTGAAGTTATTCAAGAAGGGGTGAGAAGGAAAAATGGCGACAAGCTTCAAGTGTGAAGGAGATGACTCCCAGGAGGAAGCGAGCAGAGACAGGTTCTTTCCTCTGCTGCAGTGAAAATGTTCAGCTCAGACTTCGGGAAAAATGTTCCAGCTTTATTAAGTGTTTGTCAGATTATCTAAGGAAATGGAGCAGTCTGTCTGCCAAAAGAGCATGGGTCCCTTCCAGCCCACTCTAGGATTCTCTGACTTGACTCCTGTTGCACCATCCTCCCATACCTGACTTAATTCCCCATCTCATTCCTACATGTTTAAATGTTATGCCTCAGCTTCTTTTTCTTCTGTAGATGATACACATGCCTTTTCTTTTCTTTTCTTTTTTTTTTCCTTTTTTTTTCCCATCATGTAGAAGCACTTTTTAAACCTCTAGCCTCATTTAACAGGAAATTTGCAATCACTGACTAATGTTCTTCAGAAATTAATTTTTCTGGTTATCTCCCAAGAAATTTCTGCTATACCAAATTCCCATTCACAGCAAGGAAACACCAACAGATCCTCTTGGCAAAGCAACAGGTTCTTTACTCCATCTTTACCCTTTTATAGCATTTCTAAAACCAGCTATTATTCTTCTGATATTATCCTGATTCTTGGGTTATCATCTGATTTCTTCATGCTGTGTCTCATTTAGTGGGTATTATCCTCTTCCTCCAATGGCTGGAAATTTTCTGCTTCTTCCTTGATGTATTTTTCAGGTGACATTATCTGTAGCTTTTATATGGACAGTTAGCACACGTGTATTTCTATATGAATCTGTTTTAAGTCTTGTAAGTCAGAATCTCTATAGGTCTTTCCATAGACAGGAGAGGAAGATGTGAAGAACTGGAAATAAAGAGGGACATGCATTCTCGAAATCCTGGCCACTAGGGTTTTTTACATAGATGTTATCTTGGGAGAACGGCAATTTCATACTTGCTTCTTGCTTTCCCTCTGGCTTCTAACAGTGACACAAATTAGGGTGCCTGATTCTTCTCACATGCAACCTACTGAAAGCCAAAGGCCATACACATGTTCTGGGCCATGTATGTGCACAACAGGATTAGGAACTGCTAATCTGAAAGCACCTGTCTCCCAGCTGTCTCCTAACTCATGGTAACACTTCTGAGGACACTGTAAATGGGAAGTGTTGAGTGGTTCCCGACTGAGGATCTTCCACTTTACTGTGATTTCTAGCTACCCCAGCAGAATCTTGGAAGATTGTTAGAATTACTTTGAAATTCAGCAATTTGTGATTGAATCTGAAAGAACCACCAATGGATCCAGGATTTGGGGGAAGTGGGAAGAAAGCCAACTCTTCTCTGCCAAACATGCAGAATTCAACCTGCTGGTTCAGTGAGCTCATGAATAGGAAAACCATCCATATTCTAATGGTCATATTCTAATTTTAAGATACCTCTCTGAAATCTAGGGAAGTGATTTAGGAAGATGAGGGTTAATTAGCAATGGAGTTTCATTATTTAGCCAATGCAAAAAAAAATATATGCAATTTTTAAGCTAGATTTTTAATTCAAACATAGACATTAGGTGATGATGCTGGAAAGCCATAAATCCATATTCATGCTAACCTGTTAATTAGGGCCTTTTTCTTAGCGATTAACAAACTTAGTTGAGTCATCACCCACAAGCTATTAAGTGGGTACATATCATCAGATGCTCTATCATACACAAACTCCCTCATTTTCAGCCCCAGCTTGTCAGCTGCTACTGTCCCTGGAGGCATGGACTGAACAGAGCTGTCAACCTCTCAAGATTCAACTGCAGCACTTGTGATATTTGGTGCTTTACTTAACACCTCAATTCCTGCATTGTTGTTGTTATACAAGAATCTCCATACTCCCTAAAAAAAAAATAATAAAAAAAATCTTCTTTCTTTTCCCTCCCTAAATTAATGGGTCAAGCTTGAACTATGAACCTTAAAGAACACAAGGGGGAAAAAAAGAGAATAACACTGTGATTTCTTTTTGATCTTATTTTATATGAGGAAGGAAAGTGGTTTTTTAAATGTTTGATGTTGGTAGTAATGTAAAATTACTGAGGGTTTATTTTCTTGATCTGCTTATCTCCATCAGTAGTAGTAGTCAAACTGTAATAGGTAAATCGCTAAAATGGCTTCTTTTAGGTAATACTTCTGTTAACAATAAATACCCGTTTTTTTCAATGCCAGTCAAGATTTATCCCAAGTAAGCCACTTGGCTATAGCACAATGTATCTTCCATGGGGAGATTGTGATCTATCTTCAGCAGGCAGTTTCTCTTTGTTTAAAAGCCCTTCTGCGTTCTAGTTGGAAACCCTTCAGTGGCATTACTCTGCACTGGTGCCATGTCCCGGCCATCCATTTATGGGGGGAATTATCTCTCATAAAGCTAATTGCTGTTATAGCTCGGCATTTCAGAACTACCCTTACACAGCTGGTATGCCAGTCTCTGGTGTACCTTACAATGATTTTTCTTCCGTTACAAAGCAACAAGATACATTGTCTCTTCTGAGATTACCTATCTCTTGAAGGAGTACTTAAAAAAAAACTTATGCCACTGCAAGAGGACTTGAATAAAAGTCAAAATGCACACTTTTGATTTAGAAGGGCCAGGGTTAGTTGTTTCTCCAGTGCTCCTCCCCTGCAGCAGCTGCTCCCCCCCCCATACACACAGAGGGGGTTCAGCGCTGTGTGGAGATGCCGTGTTAAGTCAGTTTTGTCGGCTGACACAAAGGACATTTCATGTTCGTGTAAGGAAATACCTGGTCCTTCACACTCGGCATTTCAGAACTACCCTTACACAGCTGGTACGCCAGTCTCTGGTGTACCTTACAATGATTTTTCTTCCGTTACAAAGCAACAAGATACATTGTCTCTTCTGAGATTACCTATCTCTTGAAGGAGTACTTAAAAAAAAACTTATGCCACTGCAAGAGGACTTGAATAAAAGTCAAAATGCACACTTTTGATTTAGAAGGGCCAGGGTTAGTTGTTTCTCCAGTGAAAGAAACCTCAGGAGAGTATTGGCAGCATTTAAGTTATGTGAAGTCACTGTACAGTAACTCTGGTTCTTAAACTGTAATGTAATACATCATTCTCAAAAGCGTATTTTCTCAAAAGCATATTCTCCACATGAAATGTTATCTGTGGGATGCTTCTACTAACCTTTAAACTTTATAAGCTATTCAGCCATTGCATTTTTATAACTTACAGGTCTAGGGTGGTTGTCATTATCTTGAAATGTAACATAAGCCAGTTCTTTCACTGTACTATTCGTATTTCCATTCTGGTGTGTTTGAATGTCTGCATCATTGTACTATGCGAGTACATTTTTCATACTTAAAATAGACTCAATAACCATCTTCCTTCTCTGCCTTTCACTTTACAACTGCAGTAGCAGCTACATTTCCTGTCTCAACAGCACTTATGAGGCAATTAGGCAAATTTGGGACAGATCTTGCCACTGAATGCTAGACAGATTTCTCTTTATCCTCACTAGGACTTGTGCATTTTAAAGCTAACAGATTATACCCTAATGGCCTGATTCTTTTCCTGCCCCTGCAAGAAGCACGCTTCTCATTTTACACATGGGCCATTTGATTTGGTGCCACAAAATGAAATTAATGGATTCTCTAATTGGTCATTTGTAATTAATTAGTATCCAGAATTATTCATCTTTATCTCTGTTGTACCTTGTGTTGTCTGCAGTGACTACTGATTATGATTATAGTCTGAAGGAAATTATTAGCACTCAAGTTAGAAAGACTTATAAAAAGGAAAATTAGGAAGTTTTAAAAAAAAACCCAAAATACTTTTGACAGTAAAAATTATCAGTACTTCCTTAAATCTCACTGTTTCAACCAAATTAAGGGAGAAAATAACCAATTTTTAGTCAGGTAAAATAAAAAAATCTTAAAAAAAAAATAAGTGCATATTAACGAAACTAAATAGTCTGTAAATTTCCTTATAAAGGGGCACACCAATCCATTGTTGTTTTTATGCCCTGTATTAAAAGAAAAAATGGATAAATCTGAATAACCCCCCGAAACAGACCATCCCCATAAATTACACTTTCTCCACAGTAGCAATGGCCAGTATACCTCAACATTTCTTGTTATTCTTCCTCCCCTCTGCTCAAGCACAGATGCATGTCTCCTTTAAAACTATTGGGAATCATAACCATGCCATATGCAGATTTACTGCCTTTCTTCTGCTGGAGGATTTCACACCCATTTCTATCACCTTCTCACAAAGACCCCCTAAAAGCGTCAGTGTGCTGGCTGCTCAACAGTTGTGGGGATGTTACATACCCCCTTGTCAAAGCTGTCACATTTCATATTACTGAAAAGAACTTTCTTGATGAATTCTAAAGGAAAGACTTACACTTTTGAAAGGTGCAATAGAAATGGTAAGGAAGGATTCATTGTGCAAAATCATGCATTGCAAAACTAAGAAGAAAAACTTCTGACACACACTTGGAGCTTGAGCCACCTGTGACTGTTGACTGCCAGTGTGATGTGTATACAAGAAGCCATTCAGTTTTGTCATGGCAAGGGAATCTTGACAGGAACAGGGAACAATTAGTACCATAGTAGGAGACACTGGAAATACTTTATTATATCATTAGAATGTTCTGCAAAAGTCTCGCTAAATTCTTCATGAAATTTAAACTGGAACAGCTCAAAAGATGTGGATAAAAGAATGAAAGATGTGTCTTGGGGGGAGAGATTAAAAATTATGATGATGACATGTAATGGTGATGAGAGAGTACATTAATATTTTCCAACTAGCTTTGAGGCTACTTATCAAAGAGAAAGAATTTCTGTTAAAAGAGCAAATGCATGTACAGTGGTCATAAAGTATTTAGATTAGAAGCTTTCTTAGAAGTTTTTAAATATCCAAAGAGTGGGACAACCCACGTCAAATGGAATGGTGGAGACAGAGAGATGGGGAATATTTACTGGCTGCATGTAGACTCTGTTGCTGTTTTTATAGGGAAAATGTAAGAAGCCGTAGAAAGATGGCGGTGAAAGAGTTAGGCTTAGGATGACTCATTGAACGTCTGACTGGTTGGTAAACCCAGGAGATGTTAAAAGAGGTTTTGAGCTCTGCTGGTTGTCATGATTCAGACAATTATACGAGTATACATAACTTAAGGTTTTCTGCTAGAGCCTTCAAGGTCCAGGAAAGATTTCAACCTCTAAGATCCACCTCTAAGTGGATTTTTTCCTTCTTGTTCATTTGTTTATTGCTTTACTTTGAAGCATTGATAACTGGCTACAGAAAGAGGCAGAAGGTAGGACAAGGCATGCTGGCAGTGCTGTGAGTAGGCAGATCTTTCACTTGGTGTGTCCTGCTCAGGACTGCAGGGGGATGCCTTGGTGGGGATCAGGGGCACATGTCTACCACCTCAGACTAGCAAAGGCTTCCTCCCTTTCTTCTTTTCTGCCACAGGAGACATAGCCCACTTCTTGAGGTTGTTACGGCATGAAAGAAAGGGCTTGTCTCCACAAGCACAAAGGAGCAGAAGGACAAGCGAAGGTGAAGAAGCTTATCAGACAGTTCCCTGACCCAGCTACTCACAGTCTACCACACGGGGGTGATGGGCCTTGTCCAGATATGAGACCCATCAAGATCAATCAACAGAAGCAAGTCTGAGGACCACCTTTGAAAAGAGGGAGGCTACTGACTGTGGAGTGTGGAAATCATTATAGGATATAGG
>NW_009952990.1:4001331-4019274 GCF_000747805.2 Chaetura pelagica | reverse complement strand
AAGAGTGTCTTGGTTTTGTGCTAGACTATTAGAGGAAGAACCACAAGCAGGGAAAACAGAAGGATCAGAGTGAATTGGGAAGGAATAAGCATGGAAAAGTAGAGTGAAAAGGGGTTAAAAAATGCCAATTGTGTGTAAATAGTTTGCTGGTTGGTATATTTGTCTGGCTGTGCCCTGTACCTGACCAGCAACATTTGTCCTGTCTTCTCATTAGACTCCATTTCTAACTGTATTCTGTATATGTGTGCATAAGGAAGTCTAAATGCCATCAGCTGGAGTGGAGACAATGACTCACAGAGCCTGTTTGTCTGCAGTGCCAGAAACTGGGTCAAGTGATGGTGTGTATGTAGTGTGTGGTCCCTAGCAAACATCAAGGTGGACTAGCCAGTAAACACGACTGGAGTCCTGCAAACCAGGTATCGTAGCAGCCAAAAGTCTAAGCTGGATAGGAAAGAGGCCAGAAGGTCTGAGAGCTGGTTTCTGGGTGGCCAGGTCTGGATGGACTGAGTGTCTAAGCTCAGCTACTGGAATGGTCCATGTTGTGTATACACACATACATATTTATTTTTCACTGAAGCACTTTCATCCTGATCAGCCAGAAAGGGAAACAGGATGAGGCCACTGGTGCTGTCAGTGTTTTTGTGAGGGCTGTGTTTTCTGTCCCTGTTGATCTGTGTGGCTGACCATGTGTTTATGTGCACGTGTGCCTGCACACGTGTATACGTGTATTCCTTAAGTAGGGAATACCTGCTCAGCCTCACTACTGACTAGACCAAGGGGCATCCTCGTCTGTGGGGCTGCTGGATTCAGCAACTGTAACAAAGGCCATTAGGAGTTTCACTGAATAAATTCTCTGTTTCTATATAGGTCAAGGGCATTGGCAGTGTTTCTCATCTTTCTATGCTCTCGTTTTGTGGCACATCATTTCTGTCTCAACAGGGGCTTTACTACAAGCTTTCAGTCTAATAAAGTGCAGTAGGGAATATTTTCTGGGTTGGGGTTATTGGAACACATTTTCTAGTTTCTTCTTGCTATATGGTATTCTTCAATGCCTGCAGTGGGATTTAATGATCAAGGTCTAGTTTCATATTGCAGTAAGCAGCTTACACAGACTACATGCCACAAAGTAAAATGGTTGCTTTTTTGTTGTATCACTTAAAGTTTCTTCATTAATCATGTGCCTAACCTCTGGTAAAAAGCACAAAGAAATTGTTGACCTCTTCTCCTTTTGGTATTCCTAACAACAGCATGGCCTTAAACTCAGCTGCTGTATTGGCATATATCAGCAGTAGATGACAAACTCCACTCCCACTGGAGTACAGATAACACTCTTGTTCATACACAACAGCATACCCCTTTCCCTGCAGAATGCAATTGTTGATGAACACTTAACCTTGTGAGCTTTTATATGTTCTGATCTTTTTTCCCCCATGCAAGACTAACAAGTTGGAGTTTAGTTTTTGGTTTTTATTTGTTTTGTTTTGTTTGGGTTTGTTTTGTTTTGTTTTTAATTTGGTGGGTTTCATTGCTCCTAAATGTGGAAAGGTTTTTTCATTTCTTCATACTGAATTTAGTCCTATTTTTTTTCCAGACCATTTCATTAATTTTCTTTTGTAGTTTCCTAGCTAGTTATATACTAAATAAATAATAGTTCAGCCTGGTTAGAATAATTGTTAGCCTGCTTAGAAAGAGATAAGTGTCAAACTTACCATAAGATAAGATGCATGGCTTCCCTTGTTTCAATTTCAGGTAAAAACTTTGTTCTCTATCAAATAAGATAATCTAACTGATTTAGCATGATTTGCCCTTCATGTTTATGAAAGAGTCAGCAGTGAAAAAATAAAGAACCTTGAGAACAGCCAGTTATGCAGTAGAATTGTGTACTTCAACATCTGCTCAAAATTTAGAAAATCAAAATTACCTTTGGCATGTTTTTTATAAGCTACTTTAATGCATCTTAAACCACTAATTTTGATATCATTTAGATGTATAGTATATAAAATGCAAGCCAACTTGAACCAAGTATTGTAGTGGAAAATGTTTAAACATTTTGAAAATAAAATGAGAAAATTAAAGATAATACAAATTTTCTATTAAGAAGAGTTGAAACCAATAATTTCACAGGTATTCTTTAGTTTTGAAAGAATTTTTTCTTCTTGCAGGTTTTCTCCTACTCAATAGTAGAACAATGTTAAAATGCACTTCTATATTATAGGATTCAGGGGTTGAATTAGAGTACAGCTTTCATATGACGTTGGTTTTGAGATTTATTTCACTCTAATATTTCCTTGAACATCTCCTCATGAAGACATGATGGAGGAAATCCACAGCTTGTTTATAAGGCATTGCACATTTATTTATTTTTAATTCAGATTTTAAAAAAATACATCTACAGACATCATTGCAAATAATGACAGTGATGTCTGAATTAACATTTTCCACGCCGACTCACGTCTGTGATAAAACACTGTTTTCAGTATTCGGAAGCAGAGCCTCTTTCTGTGTTCTTGGCATCCTGTGTTCTCGGCGGTGTAGCTTTCAGTATTTTCCCGTTGCTGAAAATCTGTGTGACTTTATTAGCACCGTGCTGAGCCTGAGCTAATATATCCTGCCGAGGGACTTAGCTGCGGCACAGAGCTCTGCCAGAGTATGTCCTGATATTGTAAGAATTACTTGTTAAACTCTATACGTGTGGTTGACATAGCAGTATTTGAAAGCACTGACTAATGCTTCCACAGCTGTAGATAGTATCAGGCACTTGCTTATTATTAGGAAAGTTGCCAACATATTAGCAATGTTTGTATGCACAGTTACTATAGCCAAAGGTACTCTTTGTTGTTAGGCACCACTGTTAGAAATATTCTTAAAATGTCTTAAATCTCCCATTACTGAAGCCCCAGCTGACTGTGGAAGCTAATAGCCTTGGCAAAAAGCTCCTTAGAAATTATAAACAACACCCATATGCCAGCATTTGTTGCTAAGTGTAATAAATTGTTCCTAGCACTGCCAAGTTGCTGGAACGGCTTGTAACAGCTGTGAACCCCAAAGTAGGTGATTAATGTCAGCTTGTAGCATTGCAGGCTGCCTGACGGAGCTTGTAACACCCAGAAACTCTGAACCACCAGAACTCCTGATGGCTGCAAGCATTCCTGACTGCCCAGCAATACCTGTAACAGCCACAAACCCAGAAATAACAAGAGCCGCAGAATCTTCTCTTTTGTCTATCTTTGCTTGGTTCTGGTGAAATCTAATTACCCCTGTAAAACCTGTGGAAATTTAGAATGTCCATGTAGTTATTCTTGCTAGCAAACCACCTGATAAGCTTCATTATATGAGAATATTAAATTGGTTGGGTATTTTTTTTAATAATTTACAGCTGTCCTTGAGTTTCAAGAAAGAAGGGGGGTGGATTCTCAATGTGGCTGTGCTCACTTTTTATTGCCAGGGGGTGGGGACAGGCTTTTACAGAACCACTTGTAGAATTCTTATCTTGGGAGCAGTTCCATGCTATTTCTTATCTCGATATAATTGAAAGCAGCCTGAGGATTAGAGATTTAGCTTTCAACTAAGAATGGTCAGAGTTGCCGCATTGTGCCAGCAGCTTCCACCCTCTGCTTTTTTGTGTTGGGAGCTGCAGTGAGTATAGGAAGCCTTAGTGATAAAACATAAACCTTTAAAGATGTTAATCTGTGTGCATATAAAAGGTTGTTGCATAGGCCAGCTGTCCCACAGTATTTAATATGTCATGTTGCTATATTGGAGTTCCGAGGCATACAAATAAGGATAACATCTCTAACATTACTGATGGGATACACAAAATTACTCATTACTCTAGGATTGTAACAGGCCAAAATACAGTATTTACTCATGAATATCTGATTTTTTGTTAGCAGAAGGCATATGTCTGCTGTCTCTGCTGAACTTACGTTTACAAGTCCTTGGACTGCTAACTGTACTCAGATCTTGAAATCATGACTTTCTCATTCAATACAAATATTGTTCACTATGATAATGAGCACACTGTATTGCTAAGGTGGTTGAAATGGATTTATTAATGAATTCTTGTGAACTTCTACCAAGCCAGTAGTTTATTTTCTCTGTTTTCTAAGCAAGAAGTATTCTTTATAAAATGAAATGTGAAAGAAATAGTTTCAGAACAAAGTAGAAAAGACGGTTCCTCAAGTAAAGTATGGTAAGCTGTGGCTGTTTGCTGTTGATTATTATGCAGGCCAAATATTACAACTTCAAAAAGTAACTGAACAACATAAATTCATGGAAGGAAAAAAAAAAAAAAAAAGCATGAGGAATATTAAATAGAAAGACATCAGAAACATCCAGAGAAATTTGTGACCCACATTTTTCTGGATTTTGAGTTTCCTTTGGGAGTGTCTCTAAAGGTGACTGAGAGCAGATATCTAGTAAAGAGCAGATGCAGAGGTGAAGGGAACAGTGGTGTGCATCTTTGCTTTGACCTGGTGTAACAATCCTCCTGGTATTTACTTAAGCTTTTCTGAATCAGAGTGTGTAGCTCAGGCACAGTGGACCCCAGCATAGGTGTTTGCCTTCCTTCCTGAACAACGGTGATCTCATACATTTGAATGAATACATTTGAATGTTGTGTGGATTTTTCCCATTCAACTCCTTAGACTGTGAGCTCTCAAGTTTCTTGAAGAGGAGTGAAGTGATAACAAATGTAAGGATAATTACCTTAGGTGAAATCTAAAGCTACACTTTTATCTGCAGTTCTTAGATGGATGGCAGTTTCTGAGTGCAGAAGCATTTGTGGGATTTGTGAATTTGCATTTGTGAAATCGTGTCTTGGAATTATGTGAGTCAAATACAGTGTTTTTCAATGTCAACCATCTAAATTAATGAGTCAGTAATCTGGCTACCTGAGCCTGAAATACTGCACAGTAACTGCATAGGCAGAAACAATTCAAAGAATTGAGGTTGAACACCATTTGGGTTTAATGAAGATATTTTCTGTATAATTGTGTATGAAGAATAGGGCTAGGGGGCATCAT
This sequence comes from Chaetura pelagica, assembly GCF_000747805.2. Taxonomy (NCBI): domain Eukaryota; kingdom Metazoa; phylum Chordata; class Aves; order Apodiformes; family Apodidae; genus Chaetura; species Chaetura pelagica. The sequence goes on along the minus strand of NW_009952990.1, from coordinate 4,014,250 downwards.
TTGTATGGAATAATGTTTTTGCTCTGCTATCATTTTGTTGGCAAAGAGGAAACAAGAGAGATATAGCTTACATATGATTCTGCTTTAGAGCTTTATCTTGAAACTGCACCTTAGCGGATTTTAAAAGTCATTTTTTATGAAGGTTTTATTTCACTGGGTGTATTTTGATTTTTTAATCTATTTTTTGTCAAAAAGTATTTTCAGAAGATGACAAGCATGGAATTCAAGGATCCATGTAGGCATTTAAGAATATATTATTTCATATTTAGACTACAGGGGTTTATACTGGGGCCAGCACTGCTTAACATCTTAATTAATTACTTGGGTGATGGGGCAGGGCACACACTCGGTAAATTTGCAGCTGTAACACAAATAGAAGGATTGATAGATGCTCCAGGTGGTTGTGCTGCCATTCAGTGGCATGTTGACAGGCTGGAGATCTTGGCCAACAGGAATCTCCTGAAGCGTAGCAAAGGAAAATGCCAAGTCCTACCCATAGGCAGGAACCAGCTCCAGGCGCCCCGACTCGTGCAGGCTGGGGGCCAGAGGGGTGAGCTGGGGAGCAGCTTTGCAGTAAAGGCTGTGGGGCTCCTGGTGAACAGCAAGTGGAGCATAAGCCAGCAAACTGCCCCTGTGGCACAGGCAGTCAGCAGCACCCGAGTTGCCTGAGGGAGTGTGTTGCCACTAGGTCAAGGGAAGTGGGTGTGTTTTCTTCACTGCTTGGCCCTGGCTAGAGCACAACTGGAGTGCTGTGTCCAGGTCTGGGCTCCCCAGAACAAGGTAGACATGGACATGCAGGAGTAAGTCTAGCTAAGGGCCACTGTAAGGATGAAGAGATTCAGGCACCTCTCATATGAGGAAAGCCTGGGAGAGTTGGGTTCATTTATCCTGAAGAAGAGAAGGCTCAGGTGAGATGTAATATGTATATAAATATGTATATGTATCTTGTATAATAGCCTTAGGATTATTTTTTTTTAATACTTCCATGTCACAAGAATTATGGCAATGTTTGGCACAAGAAGGACTTCACTCACCAGCAGCAGCTTGTGTGTGCCGCTATCGCTAGGTTTGAGGGGAAGCCACGAGGGGCGAGGGTGCCGTGGGCTGCCTGCCTCACTTCTCTGCCAGGACATGGGGGCAGGCTGCCCTCTGGTATCTGCTCCTTCCCTGATCCTGGTGGTCTTTGGAAGCTGTGGTGCAGGGGCTAGGGGGAGGGATCACTGCAAGGGGAAAGTGAGGGGCAGATCAGCCGGGGCAAGCACCACTTTCTCCAACCCTGTGAGTTGTTCTGTTGCTTGTTCTAGCCCTGTTGCTTGTTCTACCTTTACCTTTTTACACCACCTCCCCCGGGAACAGCTCCTAATTCTTGCCTCTTCCAAGCAGCTCAAGAGAAGGTGAGCTGAGGTTATGATGGGCAGAGACGGGTGGCTGTTTTGTGCCTTTGTATCGTGGGTCTCAAGAAAAAGGCAAATGTCATGTATTGCATGAGAAAGGGGAGAGGTAGGAAGACATAGAGGTGCATGTCTATTCCCAGCCTTATCCCCCTGAAAACTGCAGTGGCCTCTCATTCTTAGAAACCTCTTGCAAAACTGTGCTGTACGTTCTGTGAGAAAAACAAAAAAAAGGTACCCAGAAGTACCCGGAAGCTGTAATATTTCTTTTAGAGTCATTGCCGTTCCCTGCCACCTCCCAACAAGCTCCCTTCCAGCTACCACACTGAACTGAGTCCTACAGGCTCATACAGGCTCAGACCTTGAATAAATGCATGGTTTTACTGGCAGTGAGAGATACAGGCTGCCAACATAGGAAAATTATGCATATTGATCTTTATGTGTAGCTTATGACTTCTCAGTAACATCAATAAGTAATAGCATAATAATTTCTGAATGGCTACATACTCTGTGTGAGTACAAAAAAAATCCTTTCCATCAGCAATGGGGCCATTACATTTTCATTTGATCAATAGCTGGAAAGTAGACATCACTTTAACACAAAAGGCCTTGAAACAACTGTGATTAGAATGACATCCTGACACCATCAACTTATTTTATAGCCAATGTTGGAGAGTATAATACTTACATATCTTTTTCTCTTTTCTGGATCCAACAATTCAAAACATTTCCAGACCATATGTTTTTGAGGTTTTACTCTGTTTTGCTTTTTGAATTGTGGCTCCTACTGTCTCCAGGGAAACTTCTTATCTGTGGTACACCATTTTGTGCAAAGAACAGTGAGAAAGTCTTCTACCCATCTGCCTCCCTTCCATCTTTAGCTGGCTGTCATAGGGGAATAATTGTGCTTGACTCTCCAAATAAAAAATGGATTTGGTTTGGCTGTAGTATCTGTCCAGTATCCCCTTTCCCTCAGTTTTGCCATGCTGCTTCTGCAAAGCTATGCAGTTTACTGTAGAAAGGGATGGGTTAAAGTCCTTTGGCTTTGATTAAGTCATGTCAAGTACATTTCCTGTTATATTTCAGCTGTGTTGCACTTGTCTTTTGATAAAGCTGAACATGCAGAAAACTGACAGCAGAGAGTGAATGCTTAGTCCCATGGATGTGTATGAGAGCTCAAGTGTCTTGCAGCAGTTGGGGTATGGCAGGAGTGTGTAGAATCATTCTATTTCAACAACAAATTACATCACTGGAAGTTCAGCAGCTGAATTTGTTGGGACTCGCAAGTATCTGAGGTCTGTCTGCAACCTTAGCCATGTGAGTGTATGTACAGAAGCTTAAAAGGAGCAGATGCAAGTCTGTGGGCATTGTTTCGGTTTAGCTGTTGCTTGAGGTTTAAGGCAAATGAGCTTGCTAGTCATAGAGAGATCTTATACGGGGATGACACATAACTTGTTTAATGATAATACATGCTTAATGACACTGCAAAAAAATTGCAGGATCAAATGGTAAATCTTACTCAACAAAGTAAACAATTAGCTCATAATTTCCTTGGGCCCTTTATGTAGAAGTAGAAATATTATGCTATGATGAACAACATAGTAAGGACAGGGTTAAGACTGTTTTGAGACACCTGACCTGAATCTTCAGGTATTTTTAAGACTGAGAGAAATTACAGTGAAATTTCTGTTATCTTAAACTTTAGCACAATGGTGACAATTTTTCCAGGCAGTGAAGACATAGATCCACTGGAACATTTTGTGACATCTGTACTTGTCTTTTAATATGATTTTTTAAAAATTAGGGCACAGGTAGTTTTGCTAACCGTTTTCTTTACAGTTTTAAAGAGATCTAATACCTAAATATGCTCAAGTGTTAAGAGGCTGAAATATCTTCTAGGTGCCACACCACTTCTTCCTGTGCTTAAATATCTGTATAGATCAGAAAATTGGTATGGGATTCATTTGACCAAGTGCATTTTAAGTGGCTGCATCTGATACAGTCATTCTAGTTTCCCATTAGTGCCTACAGTAATGAGAAGTAGATGCTTCTAAGGAGTGATTCACCTCAAGATTTATCTGAGGCATGTCAATACAAGTTAGGGTATACCAATATACATCACATGAAGTTTGAAGCGTTACACTGCTTTAAATATACTGGGAGATAAATTTCCTCACGTAGACTTGAGGAAAGTCTTAGAAAGCATATGATATCCTCAACTTGCTCTTCTCTGAGGTCCAAGTGACAGGTTTTTTAGTGGCTGTAAATCTTTGAAGTTCCACAGTTGAACACATGGACTTATAATCATGTAGATGGTTAGGTGTTTGTGTTTGCATATATTAGGCCAAGTTCTTACAAAGCCAGCAGATTACAAATAAAGCCAAGACTCCTCCTGCTCAGTGTCTCTGTCTACTGTATCTGTCCATATTTTGGTTTTATTAATCTCTTTTTTTTCCTGCTTTTTGTCTTTTTTTTTCTGTACTCTGAACAGGATCTCTTCTGTCCTTGCTTTTCATGTTTCCGTCTGTCCCACCATCTCTTACCCCATTTTGCATTGCTGCTTATTTCCTGCCAGAGTTTTCTTCCCGCTTTTTATCTTCAGAGCCTTGTTTTGGAGTAGGTCAAGAGGCTGTATTCATGCTGTCTATCTTCTGATTACTCCTTATCTGTACTCTGGGAGGTCCTTTTCGGCTCAGAGTAATACGAAACTCTCTGCAAGGGGAAAACAAGGAGTACATGAAGCTGGAAAATAAATAAGCTATTACTATGGTAGGAACAAAAGTTGGCAATTCCATTAGGTTAGGGATAGTAAGCGGAATGAATCTGATAATCAAACTGAAAAAAATAAAAAATGCTTTATTATCTTCTAAGTCTTTCTGTGAACTTACTGCAAAGATACCATACAGACATTAGGAGAAGTACCTTCATCTTTACTATTGCAGAGAATCACTTGGGGTTCATCTTCTCTTTTGGTACTGGATAAATGATCAAATGTATTGGGAGTCTCAAATCTCAAAAGACATATTTCTCTTTAGTAGGTAGACATAAAGGTAAAAAAAAGAAATGCAAGCCAAAACCCAGACTGATTTGCTTATCCTTTACCAAACTTAACTGTTTAACTTCAGAGAATTTCTGAGTAACCTACTTGTAAAAAAGGCAGTGAATAGAGTTAATCTTCTTTTGTTTTTTTACCCAGATGCAAGCTACATTAATATAAGTTTTTAATGCATAGCTTGATATGTATTATTGATAAAGCTGACATTTTAACTACAGGATGTACTTAAAAATTCATAGTGAATGCATATTAGCATGCAGTGAAGTATGTTCCTCAGGAAAAGCCATCCAGATCACCAATTTAATTTCTGAAACCTTTGTCTGAATATGGTTTATATTGTCTCATCCGGAATAGCACTGGTCACCTTTGCCAAAGACACTTTGCTTTTGCCCTGCTGTTTGTCCTGTCAAGTGTTTGTCCCATCATGAGTTTGTCCCATGTAGAGGCAGTAAATATACTAAATGTGTTTACACTTGGCAGGAATATGTCCAAGAGCACTGTTTGAGAAGAAAATAACTCAGTAGTACACAAAATAACAGTCAGTAAACTGTTAAGACCATGTAGAAAAAAACAGTGCTAAAAAAAACCCCACCACCAACCCCCCCAAAAAACCCCAAAAAACACCACAGACAGAAAAAGCACACAAATGTAAGCACAATTTGGTCATAAATTTTGTATAAAAATAAATGGCAATTCAAAAAACATTGGATCACAAATGAGAGGGTTGAGAAGAGGCAAGTGGCTTTACAAATTACAGCTGAAACACACATGAGAAGTGAGTAATGAATAATGAATTACATGAGATTGAATTAGGAAGGATGATATTTAAACCAGCCTTTCAAAACTAATAAGACAGCCAAACTCTAATGCTTGTACTGAGTTTTCATGTACAGGTTCCTTGTCTCAAATCAATGTAACTCTTGAAATATTTTAAATTAATTTATGTTCTTAAGCACTTTCCTGGCTCTGTGACAAGCATCAAGCACAAAGATATTACTTGCATGTGAAAAATTAAGGCTACATTTGGGTTAGTACTACATATGGATGTGGAGTGATTTAGTTCAGCTTTTCTGTCACCTGGATTTATGTAAATTATGGAAAATATTATTAAAAAGAGCAGTTGATAAGGACTGTTTTCAGAAATATATAGGATTGTAATGAACAGTTTTATGGACCAAGTGACAAAAAAAGATAATAGGGACTGGAGAAAGCATTCAGCTTTCAGCCTGCAGGAACCAGGACGATGGCAGCAACTAAGGAAAAATGGTTGAAAGATTTAATTGAAGTGTGCGTAATCTTAAACGGTGTAGATAATGCTTTCTACCCAGCACGCATTCTAAGACCAGGGGCAAGTACTGCACTTAAATTCAAAGGCAGACATAAAGAAACACTTATTAAATTAATGGTAACTGCTGGAGTCACCTGAAAGGTATAGGTATGGAGAAAAACACATTGAGAGTTACTCAGACAAAAATTAACTGATGTCCTGGAGGCGCCAGCACCAGGAGGAGACACTCGTGCTTTGTTCCACTTCATCAGTGACATTAGAGACAGGATTTTTGGTTTGTAACTGTATTCAGACAGCTGCTCATAGTTATAGATTAGTAACCATAGAATTACAGCTTTAAGCTGACAAATAGGCTTGTGATTTAGGTTGTCTGAATATATTTGCATGTACCTTTCCTAGTTGCATACGTTACTAAAAGCTTTTTTACATGTAGCTTTCTATCTAGAGCATCCTGTTAAAATCTGTATTGACTGCAGATAAAGAAAACCATTAAGTGTGTTTGATCTTGGTTATTTCTTAGAGGAGTATCAACAACACATTTGACATTTTAATGTCAAATATATTATAACCATAATCATGATTGGCATTTCTGCTGAAGGTTTTTAGTGGTAATGTAACCCAAGTTGCCCTTGCTGCTGGGCAAGCAGTGCATATTTTGCTGGCAATGTCTGTTGGCAAGGAAAGTTCCCTGATTTTTTATCAGGTTTTATTTTGTCATCTGCCCCCCCTCCCCCTGGCTTCTCTCCCGAGCAAACCCTTGATTTCTGTAGCACAACCCGTTTTACCCATCATTAGTGAAGATGCAGTTCCAAGCGAATGATGCCAGACTACTCTGTAAACACTCCTGTCAGGGTGTGACTGCCACATGTAGCACTGAGATACCAGAAAAGTTACAGAGCTGAAAGAAAAGGCAAATTAGCCCAAGCAGAGTGCAGAATTAGTGCCAGGGTATTGGTGCCAGGACCTGATAAGGCATCTTAGAGATGTGCTGTTCCATCTAGGGTAAACAGCTTCTTTATATATCACTACATTGCATTTTTAGAAGTCCCTTCCAACCCAAGGCATTCTATGAAAATGACCCAGTAGTTCATTATTTAGGGCTGTGCAAAAACTATTTTTTTAAGGATTTCAGTAAATCGTGAGTTAACACACAGGGCTTTTTTTCTTTAGATGCTGCTATTTGTTTTCACTAAGTTGAGGATAATCTGTTACAGACGAGACAAGCAAGCTGGGTAGCAAGGGTATGAGTGTAGGAGATGGTTGGTTTGAGATAAATAATAATACTGTGACTGAAGCGGAGCAGGGATTTGAGGCTGAATTCTGGTATAATCCATGCCAGTAGCCAAATGCTAAGCAACTGAGTGTGACAGACAAAGATATACAACTAATTTTTTCACAATGTGTTTCCATTAATGAAATACTCAGAAGATTTTTTTTTCTTTTATTATGTTTGGAAATGAAAAATTTTGCTGTAACTTCTAGAAATCTGCTATATAATTTCAATGCTCTGGTCAACCTCTATCTGTAAGCAAAATACCTGTGTTAGGTGTAAATGATTTCTAGGGAGTAGAAAAAAACAATTACTGATTGCCGGATTTATTTCTCTTAACTGTTTTTTTTGAGATCTGCTTGAGATCTATCTGTGATAGAACTTTTCAAATGAATGGTCAGAAGAAACATAGTACACAATGAAAAGGGGTAACTGTTGTTTATTTTCCATTAATAGTGAAAGGATCAAGTTAAGCCTTATCCTGAATTTTGACTTTTAAATGTGATAATCTGTTTGAGGTGATTCTGCCTCATGTTCAGCTGCCTAGCTACTGAGACACTATAAATCACAAAACTTGATTGGTTGCACTGTTAACTATTTAATTGAAGGACACTCTTCATAACTCCATTATGTACTTCCTTGGCACATCTCAGCAGGCATGTGAATGTATTAGGTTTGTTAGGCAGTATGTATTAGAATATGCAATTAATCCTGTTACTTGGACTTGGATTTGACATGTAACTTCATTCTGCTCTGAACACTAATAACTCCTTTTTTCTGTTCACCTGAAATGTTGTTCTAGGAATTCCTTTAACTATTTTTTTTCTGCAAATTTCTTAGATGTCAACTCTGGCTGGTGTGAACAGGTGGGTGGAAGTTTTAATCTTCCAGCCCAAGAGACAGGTGAAACAGTAATACAAATGTCTAGATTAGTTTTCTTAATTTATTTATTTTTATTTTTTCAGCAGATCTGCTATAATTTTCAGCTAGTGTTTATCCTCTCCATTACTTAAAGACAGAAAGCTAAGGGTCCGTTCAATAACTGTTTTTCAAAATAACCACAAAATTTATGGGAGTAGAAAATTTTAACACCAAAAGACCAAACTTTATTTTCTGGACTGAATTCTTGCATTCAGACATCAGCAGTTCCTACGAAGTCGTGCTGGGAGTAGGTCAGGCCACCCAAGCAGGAAGCAAATGGGACTGAATGCTTCTTTCCCGTTAGTTTATAGGAACACATCTTTCAGCTGGAGTACTTCTCATAGAGATTTTATTTTATGTAAACTAGTTTCTAGGCTCAAAAATACTGATTCATTCAGTAGGCAGAATTGCTTCCTGATATGTCTCCAGAGCAGCATGCAGCTGAATATCAATCTTATTGTGATGGGATTAATTCGCTGGAATGTCGTCAGCGTGGAGGCGAGTGCCTTCCAACCTTGAGACCAGCTGGAAGTGCTTTTTCTGGAAACTCCCAGGTGCCAAAAGGCAGTCAGTGGAAGCAATTTCAGACACAGAATTAATGAAGGTAATGGCAGATGATATTGGGCAGGAGTATCTGGCAAAACATCTGATTTTAAAAGGAACAGTAGCTCTAATCAGATGGGTAATGTGTTACGGATGATGAAAGGGATGTTCATCCATGAGATCCATTCTTGTCTGATGTTTTTAATACAATGTGTATTTTTATGTTCCCATTTGGATAAGGCATCCTGCCCATTTACCAGCTAGCGAGCCATCAGAGATATTCTCCCAGATTTCTCTTTTGGGAGAATATCTCTCATAATGAAAACCCATACAGAGTTAAGAGAAAAAATTTAATGATTGTTAGTGTTATTTATTACAGCACTGAAGTTTGTCCATTCCCATAAAATCTTATGAATGAAAGTACGATGAAGCCTCCAGGGCTTTCATTCAGTAAATATTCAAGGGCATTTATAAGAGGTAAAAATGTAGCTGAGTTACCACTGGTGGAAAAGTATAATTTCTTGTTAATATTTTCTTCTTTCGTCTTCTTTCATCTTTAGTGTGTCACCCATGCTGTTTGGGAACCAGGACTAGAGTATGGATACTAGGGAAGATGGCCACTTTGATTCTTAGGTCCTGTTCAGAGCCAGGTCCTTTACTGTCTGTATATGGAAACTCTTATCACCAGCAGCTGTGCAGGCAAATTCTCAAGAAGCATTATTTTTGTTTCTTGATCTTCATTAATGTGTGTTGCTTTCACATGCTTTGAAGATCTATACAGTGCCTGGGTCAATGAAACTACTGCATTTAGCTTCTTATTTTGGAATATTTTCTAAATATGTGGGGTTTTGCAACCATCTTTGCAATGTTGTTTCCACATACTTTTTCCCTAAATCATCCATCAAAGCTGATATGATTACAAATTTCATGCACTGGGATGGGAAGGGCCAGCCTAATACATCACTTTTTATACTTCACATGTTATCGTGTATTTCTTTAGTTTCTCTTTAATACTCTTCTTGATGATATATATTATTATTTTTTTTAATTTAAAATATTGTTATTTTATTCAAATTTATTTATGATTAGTATTAAGATCAGTGGTAGTTTGACCAGACATCTGGTCAAAGCGGCTTGCATGGTAAGGTTGCCATTCATCCTTAAATAATAAATTAAGATTTAGCTTTTTAAATATTTATATTTTGTGTCTTTTAATATTTATTACAAAACTTCAGTTGCCATTTAATTAAAATTGCAGTTTAATTGTTATGCTTCAGTCTATGAAGTCTCTGGGTTAAGAGTATATTTTTTCACTTTTTAAGTGACATCATCTAATGCTGTTTCAAGAGATACAGCATGCATCTCTATTAACTCTTCATTATTCATTATTTTCCATTCTGGTCCTTCTAGCTCATGGGACCATCAAGTCATCACATGCCCGCACTTGAGCATTATTGTTGTTGGCAGAGGCTTGTCAAAGCATTAGAGCTCCTGGCAAAGCACACAAAGGGACGGTGTGTGGCATCACAAGTACACATTGACACAAATTATAATCTTCCTGAGTTTTGGCCTTGTTACTTTCCTATGACAGGAGTCTCTGTGTGCAGGACCACTGCAAGAGTCTTTACTGTGGAGCTTTCTGAGATTTTGTCTTCTTTTTTGGAAAGATTTTTTTTTTGCATTTTCCATTTTCACAGAAAGTATTACTTCCTATCTAAGCATACCAATCATGCAATCTCTAGTTATAACAAATGACATCAGCATTTGACTGAATCAGCAGTTTATATCCTATTAAACAATATTGATTTATTGGCATAATTTAGCATTCCAGAAAAGGTACAGGAAATACAGGTGATATCTGCCACATATAAAAAACTCTTCATCAAGACTAATTTTGCAGTAATGGGCAGATTTAGATTTCTAGGGATCATTAATAAAATACTTGTGCAAGCCAGAGTGCAGAAGACTAGGAAAATTAAACTAATCTCTCTGATGCTCAATAAGCTACTTTTCCCTACTTGCAAACATGAATCAGTTGTCTTAGCAAATGACATTTTATGAAAGGGAGATTACCCTCTTACCTGAGTTACCTAAGGCTTTTTTTTTTCCCTCCAATGTATAATATTACACACAGAGTGCATAGCTTTGTTTCACAGTCTCCTGCTTTGGAGAGGCAAGGGCTGAGTGACACCTCATTCTCAATTTGAATTTGACAAATCTACTCTGTGGGCCACTCTGCTTCATGAGGGCAGTGTAGCTTCCTGCCCTACTGGCCTGATGGACCTACAGTGACTTTGCTAAGGGTTTCTGTTGCTGATTTACTTCAACTGATGAAGTCCTCTTAAATACATGTGGCTCTTGAACAGATCTGTTTCCTTAGATTAGAGTGACTGCTTCCTCCAGGGATAATTCTGCATTTTATTGTGTTGTTTGTGTTTTGTAGGCTTTTGTGCGTTGTGGGGTTTTTTTGTTTGTTTTTAGTTTTTTCTGTTAGTGTGTGCATTATTACAGTGACAAGATTTAAGTATAATGCTTCCTAGACATAAGAAAACAACCGATCACCAGGAAAGTACTTGCCATTTCTGGTGGCTTCCCTTCCCTCTGGAGTTCTTGCGACTGCAGAATGGTTTCAGCCTTCCAGCTTCCAGCCACTGGACTTCTATATGGAACATACACACTCCCTATATAGTGTTGTTTTCCTTCTTACTTTGTTCCCTTCCTAATATCCATTCTGTCTTACGTAACTCCTAGTCTTTCCCATTCATTTCATTAGAGTTGCATCCCATTTTCTTAAATGAATGCTAGAGCTTATCATCTTACCACTTCCACTTCTGTAATGTATTTTTAGAGGGAATGCACTGTTCCTTCCCTTATATGAGAACAAGCTGGCTTTAACTTGAAAGCACTTTAGATTTATGTACTTGACTTAATATACTACACCTCGCTTCAGCTTCATATGGGGTCATAGAAGTAGCTTCTACTCCCCTTGTACAGAATTGCTCCTTTCTACACTTAGATTGGTTTTTTTCGATTCACTTTATCTAGTGTTGCTTACAACCTTTTTCAGTTTTCCAGCAAAGTCCACCAGTTCAGATTCCCTAACCTGGTCATCTGAATAATTTTTCATAATACTTATAAATCATACTCTCCTCTCTTCCCTGTTATCAAATTCTACTTATCTCTCAGTGTGAAGCCAAAGAAATTCCCTTGATTTCTGTGGAATACTATTTAGTTGTGTTGTGTTTTTTTTTAATCTGAAAGTAAAATTTATCTCACTGGCTTTTTAAAATTTTGGATAATTTCCAAGCTTTTTTTTTTTTTTTTTAGGTACAAAATAGTGTACATTTTATAGCCTCAAAACACTTTACCATAGACACTCTTTTACACACATAGTGCCATCAAGTCCTTTCTGCATCATCTTTAATTTATTTATTTTTTCTATTTCACACTGTTTCCTGAATTATTTTGTTTCAGACCCATTCCAGAACTGTTATTGGTTGCTTCCTTTCTATTGACAGGGTAAAATAAAGCCATTAGCTCTGTTTCTGCTCTGCTCACTCTAGAGCCGCATCCCATATTTATTTTTCAAAAAGAAGAATCTATAGATCTGGATGCAGGCATATACTGCAAGATGTCAGGATGACCAACAGAGTTACAATTACGCTGATGTTGTTAAATCTCACTAACTAAATCTGATTTCCAGGTGCTCAGATCACAGGCTTGAAATCTAGGCTTTGAGAAAGTTGGTGGAAGTTTTGGCACAGAGTTCAGTGGGGTTAGGGCTTCATTTGAAATACTGACTTGCAGGCACCCTGTAGGAACCTCTCTGGTTAAGCTGTGCCTTTGCTCCCATGTGTTCTATGAGGTGTATTACAGGGACAGCACCACACAGAAGTATATCAGCTCCAGGTGACATATTTGAAAGTCCTTTTGCACTGATTGCTTTCAGGTCCCTGTGCACTGTAGTGGGGCACTGGACTAGATGACCTTTAAAGGTCCCTTCCAACCCCACACATTCTGTGATTCTGTGATACTGACTCCTGACTTGAATGATTTCTAGCTATTAATAATGTTTTTCTTTAACATGGGAGGACAAAATGCATTCTGATGAAACTCTGCAAGCTATAATCCATTTATGTGGCGATCAAAGAAGCAATAGGAATAATTTAAAGTCAGAAACGGTGCATTTTAGCTGCTGAGTAAAGACTACTGTCTTTCATTTCAGAATTTGAACAGATTTAATTCTGATATTAAGGCAGCAGAACTTATGCTAAATAATGGCTTTTAAGAAGAAATAAAAATTTGTTTTTCAATACATAGGTCTATTTGGTTCTGATTTAGCTACTATTTTTACTTAATGGTAAATGTTATCTTCTTTTATATTTAAAAGTTTTAAACTGTGTTTCATCTCTGAAATCTCCATCTGAGTCATAGCTTATGTATGTTTCCCT
>NW_009952990.1:3996951-4001316 GCF_000747805.2 Chaetura pelagica | reverse complement strand
TCAGCAGTTGTTTCTTGCAAACTGTATCAGATTACAAGCAGATTTCTAAAGGAAGATTTCTCAGGTATGGCCTGAGAAGTAGGTTCAGTTTTTTCTGACATTATAGAAATATATATATAAAAATATATAAATGTATATGGATATATATGCATATAAAAAAAAATATTTTTTTTTTTCTTCTCTAGATCTACATACACATGGACAAAAACCATACACACAATTATGATACATCACCTAGTGGTATGTTTCCACTGTGTCCTCCATTTTATAGCAATTTGAAAAACTTTTTTCCTGTCTTTCATCTCTTCTTGAAGTTTGGCTTTTGGCCATCACGTTATGTAAAATAATTTTCTGTGAAAGAATGGCATGATACATCTCACAGGCTTTTATTGCTGAGTTATAAACCCACTTCTAACATTTTTATCCTTCACTCTTCCTTTAAGCAGAAAGGCAGCTATGTAACACCTGTAACATTTTTTCTGCAATGCATGAATATATATGAATATATATGTCCTGAAAATACAGTAGTAAAAAATAGTACTTTTGTAGTTTCCATAGAGTTATATGAGCAGTAGGATTGCCATTCATCCAGAATTTTGACTAAATAGCTAGAAGTTATTAAAAGAAGTTGCCATAATGAAAGGCAAAATCAGATTTCTGTGGCTTTCAGTCCTGTAGGATTAAGTGAAGAAACTATGAAAAGTTTGCCATTCAAGTTTCAAATCAACCATGAATAAACAACTTTAGTACTAAAATAAAGAGGCTTTCTTTTCAGTTAACAAGGGCTGTACCATCTCAATGCATATTTGGGAGGTGTGTTGTGATCTTTTTTTTGTTTTTTTTTTTCACATAGGTTAAAGTTTTTGTTGTGAATATTTTACTGATATTTCTATACAGCCATGTTATATCACATACTTTTCCAATAAGCCTACATTGTGTCAATTTATTCACATGAACTTTTCATTATCACTTTTTAAAACATGATGAGGTTGTTTGTTGGGTTTGTTGTTCCTCTTTGCTTTTCCCTTCTTTTCCCTTGCAAAGCAGAATATTGAGTGCTGTTGATTGTTGGGTTAAGTTTATTCCATGTCCCCAAACTCTCGTAGAGGCCATTTTGTGAAAAGAAGGAGAAGGGGAAAAAAAGATAAGAAAGGATGGGCATAACTATTTCAGATTGTTCCTCCATCTCTCATTAGTGTCTTGTTAAAATAGCAAAGTGATGCAGAATGAGACCATCCGTGGCATATGTGATGCTTAAAAAAAAGGCCTCTGAACAGATCCTACATTCCAAGAATTGTCTGAGCAAGAAATTTTCCCATTTTGTATGTTAATAAAACCTTTCTTCAAAAAGAAAATGAAGAGCAATGTTCTTCTGTAGTTCAGGTGTCATGAGTATTACACATAAACCTGGATTCATCTCAGCTCACTTTACAGGGCTGAGGAATCTAAATCTAAGAATCTTCATCTGTCTTTAATCAATGAAGAGAGGTAAGGCTTTCCCTCTTTGTTTTCCAAGGAAATTTGGGCAATTTGGATCCTAATTTAGGCACTTAGTTTAAGTGACTAAAATGTTAAAGGATGGATCTGAATTGCCTTGTTTATATCACAGATCTTAGCCCTAAAGCCAGCTCACAGCTACAGAGATGTGCCTCATCACTAAGGCTCTTTGTACTTTGATCAGAAAAATTTACTATTCCATCTGTGAACCTGAGTTGGGTGACCTTTGCTGATGCTGCTTGTCACTGCTGTTACTTCAGCATTGCTCTTTATTTCTTTTTCTTAAGGATCAATCAAATTACAGTCGATCCAAAACCATAATAACTTGAAAAGCAAGTCCTTTGCAGTTGCCAGGCTGCTGAGAGATATTCCTCTTCATGCTGGATTTCTAAATTCAAATTTTCTCTCTTTTTCAGACAGACATAGAGCTCCTCATTTCCACTTCATTGTGCACTGCATGCATGATGTTCAGCTTTACAAGGCTAGACAGAAAAGCCTAACCTCAAAACCTCTGGTTAGGTCTATCTGACAGACTTTCATTAATTTTCTCTTGAAATGAACAATTCACAAACTCGCTGCTGGTAACTAAATGTCATGAGGTTTTAATTGAGCCAAACAATATTGTTTTGGAAAATCAAGACCACAGTATCACAGAACAACATAATGTATTTTTTTAATAAAATAAAATAGAAGAAGGTTCTATATTAAAAATATTTTACCTTAGATTTCGTGGCAGTAGAAGGTCTTAAACATCCCCTCTAGCCAAGGACTGGTGAAGATAAACAGTCTTTTCTTTTTGAATAGTTAAGTGTAAACTGTCAAGTTACACAGACCTAAAGTTGTTTGGATTTCAGGGGTTGTAATTAAGTTAATTATGGAAAACAAACTATATGGAGGCTTAGGAGATTGTAACTATACAGTATGTTATGAATCCAGATATCATGAAGATGAAGAAAAAGTTAGATCTGTTATTTCAGATTTAATTTTTTTATCCTTAATTTCAAAACAGGTTTTATAGCCCAAATATACTGAATGCTTGATTTAAGAAACTGTAAACTTAATACCATGGTTGGGTGTACTTACTTAGGCTTGAATTCTCCTAGAATTTCTGACCATTTACTGAGTTTGAAAGACTTAACATAACTGTATTAGAGAGATTATTCAACAGTAAAACAAATATGCGTTAAATTGGTATTAAAAAAAAATCCTCAACAGCTGTTCATGGCTGGAAAAACAGCTTGAGAAACACATTCCTTGCAACCTAAAAATACTAGAGGAAGTAACCTCAAGTACCTTTAGATTGGGAGTATTTTCAGAAAATGAATATGCAGCATTGCCTTCATAATGCTGCCTGAAAATAATTTACAAAAATATAGAATTCACCAAATATGCCGCCTTTGATTCAGTTCAGTGAAGTTTTTTGCATTTCCTTTTTTTCTTTCATTGTAAGCATTCTCAAACCATGTACACATTATAGTCTTTTCCTATGTGTGCAATTAGCTGCTGCTTCCCCTTTGATGACTCAAATCACAGGGGCCACTTCAGTGGAAGAAACAAGGGAGCCAGGTAAACTTATGAGCTGCAGCCTTGGCTGCCACAATTATTCTCTGTGATGTTATCATTTTTATTACCAGAAAATAACAAACGGTGCTACTAGGGGTTCACCCTCTAATTCAAAGATATATAAGAATTTGAGAATTCCCACTTGGAAAAATTCTCAACTTTTACAAAGAGAACATAGAAGGAAGTTGGTGGTGAATTCATCATAGTGATTTACTTCCTTAGAGCATTTTGCTGTGTTCAGTGTTTAACATGCATGATCTCAAACAGAATGTTACACCACTGACTTTATATATTCCTAGTTTATTTTTGTGGTAGATGATTTCTAGAATTAAGGTGTTTTTACAAGTAAATTAGTAATTGTGGCTTGTAGGACTTCCAAGGTATATGATGATGACAGTTCTCTACGTGACCACAATGTGGAGATTCTGCTTGTTATGCAGAGCAAAGTTTTTCTTCTGGCTGCTAGGTGACTTACAGTGATGTTAATTTTTTGTTGTTTGATTTTTTTTTCAGCTTTCCTTTGCAGCAACAACCCCAGAGTTGGCAGATAAGAAAAAATACCCTTATTTCTTCCGGACAGTGCCATCTGATAATGCAGTGAATCCAGCAATTTTGAAGTTACTCAAATATTACCAGTGGAAGAGAGTAGGAACTTTAACCCAGGATGTACAAAGATTCTCTGAGGTAAGATTTCCATAATTTCTAGTACACAAAGAGAGCTACTAATATCTGACTTTCAAGGGGCTATTTCCTCCTTTAATAGCAGTTAAGAAAAATGAAACAGACACTCTGTTTTCAGTCTTGTTTGACTTTGTCTTCTCACGTCACATTTGATGTACTGAATAAACTTAATTCCCTTCTGGGGCTTGATTGTCCATAGTAAAAACTACCCATGCTTTCCCTTGACTGTTTTTTTACACCAAAATAATTGCACTCAAGTGCAAAAAACCAAGCCCACAGCTTTTTTGTTTGTTTGTTTTTGTAGCAGGTTCTTTTATTTAATTTAACTTGCAAAGTGTACAATTTGTGAAGAAGGCTTGTATCCTGACAATGGTCCACTTGAAAGTTAGAATAAATTTAATATCATTGTCTTCCTTTTCATTTATTGTAAGCATAGGTCTGATCAGTCTGAATGTTGAAGGACAAAATCTGCTAAGTCAGTGGCTGTAAACTGAAGCCCCAGAACAGATAATTTAACAAACTATGCACCCTCCAAATCTTCTGAGTTTCAACTTCAATTACATTTTGGTTATAGAAATGACAATAAAGTATAGGCCAAGTGCCTTAAGCATGGTTGTAACAGTA
>NW_009952990.1:3980918-3996921 GCF_000747805.2 Chaetura pelagica | reverse complement strand
TAATTGACAGAGAAGCAAACCTAATAGAGACATGCTGGTTTCGTCGATGGGATTTTTTTTCCCTTCCACAGCATTCATTAAGAAAAGGCTGACTGTGTTCAAAGACTAGCATAATTAAAACACGTTAGAGTCTGCTTAGATGAGTCAGATATTTTCAAATTGTCTGGCACAATTAATTCACTATGGAATACTTAAGAAATCTTAGAGTCTTCCCTTCTGAGCTTTGAGAATTAAAGGATGAAAAATAAAGTAAATTGTAGGGGAAGGGAAGAAACCTTTGTGTCTGTCTTTCCTAAAAACACATAAAGACCCAGAGAAATTACAGAACACTCAGCCTAAATTTAATTCCTGGAAAGACATTTGAGCAGATAATCTGTTTGGAATCACCCAGAAGATAAAAAGATGTTAAACAAGGGCCAAATGGATTTGTCAAGAATCAATCATGTAAAACAATCTAATTTCCTTCTATGACAAGATAACAGGTCTAGAGGAGAGAGGGTAGGTGATAAGTGTAATATTTTATGATTTATAAAAATGTTAAAGATGTTCCTAAAGAAAAGTAGGAAAACTTAATCTTGAGGAAAATACTGTAGAAACAGTTTCTAAACAATATTCCTCCCACCAAGGCTAATTGACATCAGTTGAATGTTTGTTCTTGAAGTGAATGCTGCAGAAAAAAAAAAATAACCAAGAAAATGTGAAATGTTTTTTTCTTCTCTGGCTTGGAATTATAATTTCAAAGATTAGTTATCAGTGGTTCACTGTCAAATAAAAAGGATGGGACTCTGTCAAGTGTTTTTCTCTAGAAAGAGATAAGGTTTTCTCCAGATAGTGGAATGAAAAAATGTTTATTAAATTTGCAGTTGATACCTACTTGGGAAAAGCTGCAAGCACTTTGCAGAGGACAGGATTAAGTTTCCAAATGATCTTAATCAGTAGAGGAAGGTTTTAATATAAATAGTATGTTAGTGAAGAAGTGAAAAATGCTTGACTACAATAATCAACTATATTAATAAAGAATGGTTATCTAGGCAGCAGATCTCCAAAGATCAGGAAACACTACAATGAACTGGGTCCAGGTCAAGAATGTCAGACTGCTTGACCTACTGTAAAGTGTAGAAAGGAAGCAAATGGCTCTCATTTCACCAGCCCTGGTGTAATGCAGTATTGACATTTAAGACAGAGTAAACTTCAGCTCTACTTAGTCCTAATTAGTTACAGGTTGGAACATCAGATCGAGTATTGTTGTCGAGAAGGAAATACATCAGAGAATTTTATAAAAACTTTAAGGAATCTAGAACCATGTTTTATGAGAAAGATTAAAAGTGGGCAAGAGTGGAATAGACAGAGTAGGTTTTTGAACCTTCATTGTCGAGGGTTTGTTAAGAGGTGACTAAACAGACACAATATAAGGATTCTTGGTCTTCCTTTGGGGTAGAGGGATGTATTTCATGTCTGTCCCGGTGTCACTGTGTTCAGGAATGTCCAAAAGCCTCTTGCCTCCCTCCACTCTCAGCAACTCCCCCCACACTCTCCTTAGCTGCAAACAGTCACGAAAAATGCCAGAATTGCTGGAGAAAGCGGAGAGTGATGAGGGTCAGGAGAACTCGAGCCTGGGGGTCGATGGGGATGGATGGATGGAGTCCTCCCCAGACGCCGGCCACAGGCGGAAGAGAAGGGGAGAAGAAGCAGGAAGGAAGTTGTCTTCTGTGGTCTCTGACCTTCCTCTGAGCGTATGGAATGGAATATCTCTGGCCAATTTTGCTGTCTGTCTAATTCAGCCTCCTAAAAGGGGTCATAGATCTCCCAGTAGTGTCTGAGCTGGCAGAGTGAAGGTGCGACCTTGAAGACCCAGCAGTTAGAAAAACATTCTAGCTCTTTATCAGTCCAAGCTGGTTACCTAAGAAGTGTTGAAACTTCAGCTTTCTAAGGTTTGCTAGAATGCTGTGCCTGAGTTCAAAGTCTTTCTGTTCCTCTTGAAAGGTAAGCAACTTCCTTCTGTGTCAGACTGCAAACTCAGCGTAGTGAGATTCATTAAAGCACTCAGGTAATGAAGGATTCAGTTAAAACTTCCTTGAATCCAGGTGATTTTAATAGAGAATGTTGAGTCTTGAGTCTCTGAAATTATTAGAGCTCCATCCTTCCTTTTTCATCTTTGTGCAGGATTTCTTTCTTCTCTTTGTGTGCGGACAGTGCAAGAACAGGAAAAACTTCAGGAAATAACTAATATGGTGTCAAGGAGACATGAGGGATGGGAACCACTGGCAGCAGAAAGGGAGAAAATGTGGTGGCCATGCAGAGTCTGGCCCCATTGCAAGGGAGGACGACAGGCCCAGAGATTGAGGCAGGCTCAGCCAAGAGTGCAGACCACCAGGCAAGTAAATCCATGACACTGAGGCAGATCCAAGGGCAAGCTGGGAAGTCAATACACAGGTCAGGTTCAGGTCTAGTAATTGTTGGGCAGGTTCATGTTGGAGACTGAAGACACAGGACTACAAGTGTGGGTGGAAGGCCCAGAGGAGGAATCACTAAGACATAGTAGTCACCTCCACGTGCTTGACCTCCGTGTCTATTCATCTGCTGAATAATAATTTTCCCTCTAAAGGAATATCAGGCAAAACTATCCTTCTAAGTACTGTTTTAACTATGCATTTTACTAACATTTTAAAAAAGTGACAAAATGGTTCAATACTGTCTTAAACTTATTTCATTGTTTTAAAATCCCACTGAGTCTAGAATGTGATTCTTTTTTTCTATGCTGAAATTTAATTACAAGTCACTAGACCATAAGTAACTGATTGTCATCTCTATTTAAAATAAGCAGAAACAAATCAGTGGAGTCTTTAGAAAAGCCTGTGTAGTAACTCAGGTGGTTTTACTTATAGCAGCAAGAGAAAGCAATGCTCTTTCCCATTTTTCCATCTCCCAGAAAGACTGTATGAGTTTGACAGATCTTTATTTTTTTAAATCTAGCACAATTTGCATATCTATCTTAATTTCCTCCAGTTGTCCTTCCACCTAAACACATTTGGGGGTAGATATTGCCTCCTTGTTCACGTTACAGGGAGAAGACTTCATCCCCATATTGTTTAGTCAACAGGAACTCTAGTTGCATCTCTTCAGCTGCCACCAAACTTCTGGTTTTTTGGGCTGATCAACTTTTTCTTTAGCTGGATCACTGTCTCCTATCTCTTTGTACTATTGTCATGGTTTTAGCCAATAACCAGGTGACAGATGCTCTTTGTTATCCCCACTATCCTCCCAGGGGAAGGTAAAAAGGAGAGTAGGGGAGAGAGACTTTAAGGTTGAAAAAAAACCATCTAGATTAGGTTTAATGAAGTAGTACTAATAATTACGATGGTCAATTACAAGCATATACAAAAATGTATGCTGCTCAGTTGGTAATTACTTCCCAACCAGAAAAGTCCCAAATTGGGCTTGGCAGCAAATGGAATTGCCTGAACCCTGGGTCCCAGTGACAGTACACAAAAGCCTTGGAGCAGCCAAGCCAGTCCTATTGGGGAAGGCAGGAAAAGTTGACCTGTCTTGACGAGCAATGGTCTTTCCTGGTGAGAAAACAGAATAGAGGAGCAGCACAGGGAGAGATGACAGTCAAACCTAGCCCAGCACCCCAACCAGAGGAGGCTTCTCTGAGGAGCCATTTTATACTGAGCCCATGGGCAGGAGTGGTATGATTGGTCCAAGTGGGTCACCTCACCCACCTTTTCCTCCCCACAGGCACAGCTGCCCCTGCCCATTGTCACGGACACAGCCCCAGGTGCTGGTGGGGCCCAGGAGGTCTCAGGTCATTATGGCTATAGGGAATTTCTGTCCTGGTCCTCTCAAACCAGGATAACTGTGGTCTTATATCCTGATAATGCTCCCTTAATTTGTCAATAAGTTATCTGCCTCTGAAAGACATAAACCTGTTTGTTGTTTTACCTTGCCTTGTAATGAGGCAGTTGTCTCAATTACTTTGATTGTCAGTCTTACTCCAGTTTATCACTGGAGGCCAAAATCACAGAGGATCTCTTGCTTCTATTTCAGCTGTTAATCTTGAGAACCCTTCCTGCAGAGATTTTGCATTATCACCCATTTCCTTTTACTCCTCTTTCTTATAAACAAATATGCTTCTTCTGTGTTCTCCAGCTCACATCAAGAGACAAAAGGTAGATAGGGAGAATGGAGAAGTTCATACAAACATTCTTTCAGTTCTTGAAGCACATGGGCAATATCTATATATGTGATACTTCTAGCATAGTTTGAGGATCCTTTTCTTGGCATTGCTTGGATCCCAAGGATTGTGACTTTTTAAGTGACCTGAATTCTGTGGTTGCAAATTGCCCAGCTCGTTATAGTATCCTTTGTAAGTTGCTCAGGTCTGCTTGCACAACCAGCAATGTCTCTTCCATTTGATTAATCTTTAGGTCGTGTTAGTCATCTTGGTATAAGGTCTATACAAACTTCATCAGTTCTGTTGCTTAACTAGGACAAGTTCATACCTGTTGTGCTTCTGTGTCCTAGATTTTGTGGACTGCTGCCCTGTTTTCATCCTCTGGGGTCAGACAATTCTGTTTCAAAAGTCAATAATTCTATTCCAAAGGCTTATAAATGAGGTTACAAAATATCTGCAGGATTTTCAGCTTTAAGTCTTTGCTATGGCATATAATCCCAGGATAATTTAGGTTGGGAGAGACCTCAGTAAGTTGACTGGTCCAACCTGCTGCTCAAAGTAAGGCTAGCTTTAATGTTTATGGTCCCTGAAGAGTTACAGCTGTTGCGCAGACAGTTCTCAGAAAAGTCCTGACCATCTCCTCTTTCCAGTTCCCAGATGAGCTTTCAGCTGATTGAAGATTATGCAGCAATTGCTGCCTCCAATTTCTTGGCCATCCAGCACTACCTGTTTGGCATTGTGTTTTGAATTAGGCAAGCCAAGTAATGTTCCTGTCACTGTTTGACACAGGATCAACAACAGTGCTCTCGAACCCCTCACACCCAGGTAAGGAAGGAGAGAGACAATGAGGAGAGAGATGCTCTGGATTGAAAACTAGACTACACAGCTTTAATTAAACACTAATGATAAAAGAAAATATATACAAACATATACAAAGGTGTTCAGGTATGTGCAAAAGCCACTTGCTTCCCCCCACCCCCAGCAACTTCCACAGCCCTCTCCTTAGCTGTGAACAGCCCTGAAAAATCCCAGAGCTGCCAGAGAAAGAGCAGAGTGATGCAGGTCAGGAGAGCTTGAGCCTGGGGGTCGATGGGGATGGATGGACGGAGTCCTCCCTGGATGCCAGCCATGGATGGAAGAGAAGGGAAGAAGAAGCAGGAAGGAAGTTGTCTTCTGTGATCTCTGACCTTCCTCTGAGCTGATGTAGATGTATGGAATGGAATATCTCTGGCCAATTTTGCTGTCTGTCTAATTCAGCCTCCTACGGGAGGGTCATAGATCTCCCTGTAGTGCCTGAGCCGGCAGCGCAGAGACATGACCTTGAAGTCCCAGCAATTACAAAAACATTCGAGTGTTTGTTATCAGTCCAAGCTGGAACACTTACTCAAGGGGGAAAAAAAAACAAAAAAACAAAAAAAAAACACTAAAAGGAAAAGTGGCTTCATCCTGGCTCAAACCAGGACATATTTATACACATTTTTTGGTTCATAGTATGTTTCAACCCAAAAGCTGGCACTTCGTTGCTCTGGTACAGTAAGAGGGATTCTAACGTCCTTGTTTTGTGATAGAACACTTCCTCTAAGCTGGTTTCAGTTGTTCGTTTTAGCTCCTCTGTCATGTTAAAAATCAGTGAAACTGCATTTTAACTTCACATTTTCATGACATTTCTAGGTTTTAAAATATATGTATTCCCTTCCTACTGAGTATCATGTCTCGGATTGTTTTTAAGACAAGTTAAATTCTGATTGTCTCAAGTGACTCTTTGTTTTTCTGTACTTCTTAACAGTCATCTCTTTATGTGATTTCTCTGCTTCTTCCTGGAAATATTGAGAACTAATGTAATTTGTCAGTGTAGGTGGCATTTCAAAAAGATGCAAGAAATTATAAGTGTGTAGTAAGCTAATAAAATAGATTAAGAATATGAAAAATAAAAGATAAAATATTTCTTCTTGTGACTCTAGCATAATCTACATTGAATTTCATAACCTAAAAATACCTTGGTGACAAAAGCAAAAGAGAATCAACCCTTGTAAGTGGACAAAATAGCACTATTTTGGTTGACATGATTAAAACTCTTAGGATTTCTTAAGGTTGTGCTGCATTTTGTACAGTGACACCTACTTCAAAAACCAGCAGGTTGTCAGGGTCCATTTTACATAAATTGAAAGCATTTAGCATCTGTAAATTCTAATTCTCTTCCCAGAAAATGCAATGCTGGAAAAAAGAAAACAGTTTCAAAGAAAAGCAGTTAGTAAATAAGCCTTCTCAAAGTAGTATTTGTTTATTCCTGTAAAGAAAGCCAGATAGAAGTCTTAACTAATCTAGAAGTTTAATTGTTGTAGCCTTGCTCTGTCTATGTGAAACTTGCAACTCTAGGATCTGATTTAGTGGTCAGTTCTGATAAGAATTCATTGGATAAGGGGATGCAATGAGAGAGTTATTGAGTGGCTGAGAGGGATTAGGCAGGAAAAAGAGAAAAGATACCTAGTGACCTTTCAAATTTCAGCCAGAAAACAAGCTTGAGATGCCAGGTTTTTATGGCTGTAGGTATACATTGTGCAGCTTTCAAGATATGATTACACTTTTTGACTTCTCAGACTTATCTTCTGAGGAAAGACAGGAAAACATAGATTGCCACTCTGTCACAATTGCTAAGAGATTTTAGGGCAGCAAGAAAAATATTACTTTTTCTCCAAGAACGAGCTTGGAAGCATCAAATTTACCAGATAAAAGCAATTTTTTAGTTGGAATCACCAGTGATTTCATCCTAGGAGGACTCCTTCAACTTTGAGAGTAGAAAAGCAGAAAAGAGAGGCAGAAGAGATATGAGATACAGAAGTCAGCCAAATAAAATAATACGGGAAAAGACAGGAAGAAAAGAATGAGAGCAGGAAAACTGAGACATTACATATTTTTGGTAGGTTGACCCTAACTCAACATCAAGTGCCTGCCAAAGCCTCTCTATCACTGTCCTCCTCAGCAGGACAGGGGAGAGAAAATACAACAAAAAGCTTATAGGTCGAGACAAGAGCAGGGAGAGATCATTCACTGATCACTGTTATGGGCAAAATAGACTCAACTTAGGGAAATTAGCTTAATTTATTACCAATCAAATCAGAGTAGGGTAATGAGAAATAAAGACAAATCCTTCCGACCACCCCTCACTTCTCAGTTCACCTTCACTCCTGATTTCTTTACCTCCTCTCCTACAGTGGCACAGGGGAATGAGAAATGGAGGTTGTGGTCAGCTCATCACACATTGTCTCTGCTGCTCCTTCCTCCTCAGCAGGACGAGTCCTCCCACTCTTCATCTGCCTCAGCCTGGGGTCCTCTCTTCTTGGGTCCACACGTCCTGCCAGGAGCCTGCTCTAGCATGGGCTTCCCACGGGTTCCTTTGGGCATTCAGCTTCTCCACCGTAGGCTTCCAAGGGCTGCAGGGGGACAGACTGCCCTCACCATGGTCTTCACCACAGGCTGCTGGGAGTCTCTGCTCTGGCACCTGTAGCACCTCCTGCTCCTCCTTCTTCACTGACTTTGGTGTCTGCAGAGTTGTTTCTCTCGCATATCCTCACTCCTCTCTCCAGCAGCAACTGCAGTTTTTTTCCACCCTTCTTAAATACTTTATCCCAGAGGTGCTCCTGCCATCGCTGATGGGCTCAGCCTCTGTCAGCAGTGGGTCTCTCTTGGAGCTGGAAACAAGAAGTTTCTAGCAGTTTCTCACAGAAACTACATCTGTAGCCCTCTCCGCTTCCAAAGCCTTGCTGTGCAAGCCAAATACAAATGTCATTGTTTAACTGTGGACATTTTTTAAGCTATCATTTCCTAATGTTTCCTGTTTTTTCAAGGTGTCATGTCTTCCTTGTGTATTCTACCCATCTTTTTGTTTGTTGTCTGCATGATTTCATTCTTTCCACAAAGCCTTTCAGATTCCATTTGCAGGTTCATGCTTTTGTCCCTAAAGGAAATGAAAAGATTTCTGTTTGCTATGTCTTTCCTTTCCTGGTTTCACCC
Source organism: Chaetura pelagica (assembly GCF_000747805.2). Taxonomy (NCBI): domain Eukaryota; kingdom Metazoa; phylum Chordata; class Aves; order Apodiformes; family Apodidae; genus Chaetura; species Chaetura pelagica. The sequence continues at coordinate 3,988,736 of NW_009952990.1, read as the reverse complement.
AGCAATTTCTCTCATCTCCGTATTTTCAGCTGCTTTTGGAGAAGGAGCAATCTTCTAACATAGGTTGCTATAGTCAGGACAAAAGAAACAGGTGAATTCTGCCCTAGTATTCAGTAATGTTTATAAAGCTGACTGGAAATAAAACAAGTTGTTAGGACTTATTTGGAAGGCCTAACAAGTTTTTGAGGCAAAAGTTGTCTTTTTTTTTTTTCATTGTTATCGGAAAGTTATTGACATACTATATTCTTCCTGTCTTTGGAGGATGCTTAAGATGCCTTGAGATCGCCCTAATTATTCTTTAAGGATTTGATTAAATATATACTCAATCAAACAAAGAGGTGTTTTTATTTTTCTTTTCTGCGTTTTAAAAGAAAAACAAGCAAATTTTCAGCAGCTATTGGAACAGTGAATCCAACTTTATACATTGTGAAGAGAAGGGGTTTTTTTTCTTGGCTTTTTCCTATTTTAGGTTCTTGCTCTCAGAAAAGCTCCAATCTTCTTTCCCAACAAGCTAGATAGAAAGAAACATGGAGATTCTGTCATCCTTGTGGTTCCAAAATTGTCTTGCAAAGCAGAAGTACGGGCACAAATGTACCTGAGATCTTACTTCATATTGCCCTATTCCTTGTTCTTGCCTGATTTCTACAGCAAAATCTTAGGAACAAATTACTTCAAATTCTCTTGAGCTTGTGAAGAAGAATGAATTCCCCTTTTCTGTCTTGTAATTATGCTTTCCTGTAATTCAAGTTGATGCATTAAGACCTTCACAGAAAGGCAGTCTCTGAAAGTGACTTCTGATAATATCACAGGACACTATTCATATAAATGGGAACCTGTATCTTCGCTGGTGTTTGTAAGTGATTTAAGGAAAAGAATCACTGCAGTAATTTAAAATGGAAGGTGCTGAGACATTTCTGTCAGTAAGAAATTTCAGAATCTGAAAGGAAGATATTTACACATAAAAAATATAGGTGGTCATTTTATGGAATTTTCTGAAGGGCTTGTGTGTCTTTTTGGCCATTTGTGCAAATGTCATCCATGTTAGGAAAGTTTTTTCTTATGGCAGTAGTATTTTGTCCAATATTTTTAACCTTTTGTTTCCTAATACATTTCTTTAACTTTTTTAGCTTCCAAAAATGAAAAAGAAGTTAGAAAAACCACCTGTCAGAGAATTAGATCTATGCAGTGGCATTATATGGTTGTGTCATCTTGCACTGAAGATTCACACTCCACTATCAGCCTAATAAGTCCTTGTTGAACTTCAGGTGTCTTGAACAAAACCAAATCAAACTTCAGGACTTTTTTTGAGAGCTGCCCACCATTCTTTTATGTTTAAACTGTATGTTATGCATGTGTGATAGGTTAGTATTTGATCAGTACCTTCTATACCTCTGATACGTCGTGGCTGAGAAACTCCAAATGGAGATGATATAAAAATCATCATTTTGTCAGCAACCAAGGCTTATCCAGACTCAAAGAAAATATATCCCATTTAATTCATATGGAAAAATATTTCCAAGTCAATGTTTGTTGTAACAGATGTTAGCATTGCATATTGCAATTTTATTGCTTATCCCACAGCGTTGTCCTAGTTCTGAGTTTTTCTATGCTTTGGTTCTTGTTTTTTAGAAAATGAGAATACAAGGATGAAATATGATTCTAAATAGTGATTTAACTTGCAAGCATTCCCCACACACAATAGTTTTTGTTTTGTATCTAATTATCTTCCATTCATCAGGCAATTGCAGGATATTTTCAAATTAAAATCAATGGTGCAGTGATAAATTTTAAAAGGGGCACAGTTGTGTGCATGATGTAGATGAGTAGTGAAAAATGTGATAATGTCCAAAATAATAAGTTCACTTTACTGAAATAACGAGTTCTGAAACAATTTGTCAAAATTCCGGGTCTTGATTGCTAGAAGATTAAAATAAAATCCTGGAAAAGTAATAAAATGTCCTTTAAAATGATGAACCTTCCCAGAGGAGTAGAGAAACAGAATCCATTCCCTGTGAAAGTTAATCTGCAAGCACTAGAGTCAAAAAGATGAAGCAGCTGTTAAACTGCTTGAAGTCAGGATTTGCAGGACAGGGCCTACTACTTAGATTCGGTTTAAAAAACATGTCCATCTCTTATCACTTTCCTTATGAATGGTTAAAGCTAGAATTAGCTCAGGATATGAGAATAATTTTCAAATGTTCTTGTGTGTTTCGTTTAGTGCTGTTTTCTGCTCATAGATACATTTATTTACTCAGATTTCTTTTTTTTTCGAAAACAGATCCAACTTATCTTTTCCTCAAAACTGTGATTCCTTCTCTATTATTCTATTTTCTTTGTCTTCATTCTTGTTTTTAGATGGTTTTGCGATGTTTCAGGACTGCGTTTCAGCAGATTGGAGAACCTCTTGTGCCATGTGAGGAGAGTGGAACCTTTGCAGGGCCAAAGAACTTTTTCCTAAGAAGAGGGTTTAAGAAAAGACATCGCTTTTGGACTTCACACCTAGAAATGTAGGATAACATACATAGTATCACACAGTCACAATTCTGCCTGCTTTTCATGTTATCACTTTCCTTCACAGAAAAGGCAGAAGGGGTCCTAGCTAAGGAGTAAGGCTACTCTTCTGAGAGGCTTCTCCCATATCCTTAGTCATCCCCAAAACATGTATCTGCGTGGCATTAATGCAATGCCATTCATTGCCTGATTATCTGTGCTACAGTGTTTCACTGGAAATCTTGAATGAGCCAGTGATGTGGATCATGCTGTAGCATATGGGTTCAGGCAGGCAGTCTCCCAAAGAAATACGGATGAAACTCTTAACATCTGGCAAGTCTTTGTTCATTTGTCTGGAGCAGGCAGATTAATCTGCATAGAGTTTGGTTTCCAGTGCAGTTTCACGTTTTATTTATTTCCCTTTAACTGCAGGCTGCTGATGAAAGGGGCAGTCCTGTCTTCCTCCATGCTCAGCCACAAGTTTCTGTTGCACTTGATTTTAGCAGACATTCCACTGTGCAGTGAATTGGCCCAGCTGCCAAATCTAATCTTCCATTTGCAGGGAGGCTCAGACTTGGTAGTTGTAACTTGCCCTGCTGTTCTCATGTCTTTTGGAAAAGTGGGAATTTAACTTCCATAGAGATTTACTGGACATCACTCTAAGTGCAGATTTTTGTATGGTGGGTGTGTGAAAATAATATTTTTTTTTTAGTTTTGAGAAGGGGAGTGGGGCATGTAGTGGACCTAGGTGTTTCCACTTGGTAGGAGAGTGTTCCTCCCCATTGTGAGTTTCCTTTGTTCTTTGGAAAAAAGTCAAAGATACAGTGGAACTTCTAGAGGTTTTGAACACTACTCAAGTATTAGATTTAGCTTGGTTCTTGTGGGTTCTGATAAATATTGAGCTCATAGGGTTATGATGTAGGAAATGGGAAGAAAGCAGAAAGATAGAACCTTACCCTAGGTTTGTCTCTATGGTTTCACCCTCCTCCTCACAGCCTTTCTCCTCAGTGACAGGAGAAAGGACACCACCACTTGGGCCCCTATGCCTCTGACTATTGCCCCCAGAGCTCTGTGTCGCTTTTGGTACTCTCTAGGCAGCATCACTGGTGCCTACATGGAAGAAAAATAAGAGGCAGTACTCAAAGGGTCAGACAAGCTTTGGCAGTGTTCACAACATCCTGGATCCAGGTCCCCAGTATGCAGCAAACCTCTCTAGATGATAGGTCAGGTCCACAGGTGGGTGCTTCTGTTCCCCATAGCAAGGAGCCACCCATTCCTACTTCTTGCTACTTCTTCCTGGTGGTCTTGCATGTTTTAGGGTCAGTTGACCCAGATACTTTTCTTGAAAGCACATCTGGCTTCTCTTCAACTTTGAGGGTGGTGAACCTCTTTTCATATTTTTAAGTCTTTAGGTGGAGCAGGAACCTTCTTTTTGGTGCCAGAGGTCAACCGCTTGGGACAGACACTGCCTGCATCTCCACTGCAGCTTTGGGTCCAGGACTATTCAAACTATAGTGTCTCTGAGAAGTCCCTGTCTCTGTTTCCTCTTCTCTGATGTTGTATAGCCTAATGATTTTCTCCTTTAACTGCTCTACTTAGTGACACAGGCCTTCAGAGACAGCATAATTCCTGCAGGACACAGGTCCATGTCTCTTGGCATCAGAAAGAGGCTCCAGGTATTCTGTGCAACTTGAGACTTGGTGGGCTACATCCCCCATCCAAAGCACCATATGGGTTGAAGCCACTAGTTTTGCAGGGTCAGCTGCTTCAAAACCTGCTGGGAAACTACTCTGTGGTGTGCCTCTACCATACCTGAAACTTTTTATGCTGGCTTGAACACAGTTGTTCCTCCCCTTCTCTTTCTATGCACTCTTCTGCAGAAGCTGCTGCATCTGCTGGCTGCCTCTGAGAGCTGTGCTCTTGGCCTGGCTTTTATATAGACTTACATCATCTGAAAGGGTACTTGACCCTCCCTAATTAGGGGGTAGCTGCAGTAAAGGCTCCAGGCACCTTGGGTCAAGGGGATCTTATTAACAGGAATAAGATAATGAAGGGTAGGACTTGCCATGTGGTAGGCTTCATATGCAGTAATCTTCCTAGAATTTCCAGGATTTTAATTTAACAGATTCCAGCTGTTGCAGGACCCAAAGACATTGGTGATACTTCCAAATTCTCTCCATTTAAACTCTTCTCCTTTGGAATATTATAGCTGTAGCTTTTAATATTTTATTACAGATTTAGATTTTGGTTCTGGAAAGTGTTTTATGGCCTACAGCATATGAAGAGACCTCCCATGTGTGGATTTTTAAAATCTATGTATCAACCATTTGTTTGTCCCAGGCAAACTTTCAGTGATAAGTGATGGATTTTAGACAACACTCCTTTCTTAACAAGACTCTCCTTTTCCTGTTCTTTCCTATCTAATAATGTCCTATGTAATAAGGAGTTCCTTCTGCAAGTTCAGATTTTCAATTTGTTTAATCAGTGTTCCATCACTTTTTGTAGAACTTGTTGAATAAAAATACTGTTTTTCTTTTTGATAGAAAATACAGAATTAATGAATCTCTGATGATTATTGAAAATGTTATTATTACCTTCATAATTTTATGATATTGAAGACAGAGTGGAAGATAAGTTAATTATGAGCAATTTTTGCCAAATGCCTCTTTTTTAGTCCAGATCACACAAAGCACTTGGACATTATATTAGTATTCCCTGGCTGAATGAATGCATGAGTGCTTCCAGCACCTCTAAGCTTTGACTGCAGTCAATACGTTTAGAGAGAACTTAAGACAAACCTGTGAATGCCAAAAGCTAAATTGCATACATATGAAATAGTAGCTAAATTTACTAAAAATGTTATTGAAGTGGCTGTCTCAGCTTCATCTCCAGAGCTCCTTGTAATTGCTTTGACACTAGAGGAAGCTTTAAAGAAGCTCATAAAGCTGTAGAAAGGTCTGTAAAATTGTTCAGGCTCCTTGTTCCTAGGTCCAAGAACTGTAGAGTTTAGGTATTCTTCCTCCTTACACAAGAGTAGTGTATTATTAATTTTTTAATGCATTCCCTAAAGCAGATTCAGAGAAGACAGTACACAGACCAAGGAACTTGTAAAGGAAGCCAATAGTCAGCCCTAAGATTTCCAGGTATTGTAAATCCTGCCACTTGCCAGTGACTTAAAGCCTTCCTCTGGGGCTATAGAGATGTGCTTCTCTACATACAGAATTCACATCCATGAATCATTTTCTCAAGTCTGGAGTGCTGCTGTCTGTGCTTCAAAGGCTAGATGGAGGTCAGTCTGGCCTTTCTCTCAGAAAGCTCCTTCTGCAGATGTCGATATTTTTGCCTTAACTTCTCCTTCTAAAATACACCAAAGAAGTAGAATTTCTCTTTTCTATTCCTTTCTCCTTGAATCCTCCAAAAGACATTCAAACTCACATCAGCCCACCACCAGGATAAGCCCCACTCCGCAGAGTTGCAGATACCTGCATCCTTTTCTGACAGCAAGTCCTAGTACTTTTGCTTCTGTAACAAATGGGAACACAGCCCATTCCAGAAGGGTACGGTGTAGGTGGAAAACAAGGAGTGTGTCCAGATACTCTTAAACAGATGCATAACAAGAAATGCTTATATTTGCTCTGCACTGATCTGAAGGAGGAAGGTGGGTGGTGAATTCCTGTACTTCATTCTGCAAATTTCACATGTGCTAAAGGAATGAGGATTATAGAAGAGAATAAGCTAGTGTTGTAGAGAACTTTTCACTTACAAAACATTTTTGAAGTTATAGCCTGTATATGGCCATTGAGCTGGCAGTTTTTTGGATGATCAGAAATGAGCAGATGTTGGTCTTTATCCTGCAGAGACTGTTACAGTTATTCCTTAGATATGAACAGTTAGCAATGTGGCACGAGCAGGAACCTCTTTACTGTGCCTTTATTTGCAGTATAGAGACATAGTGGAGATTTGTTCTGACATATTTTGCATCTCTAATCTAAATAGGGGTTGCTAAGAGAAACTAACACTGCACCGTGAGAGACAACATGATATGTGGAATCAGTAGGTCATATTGGCAGATCAAAGCTCCAATAATCTGTGATCAAATGCAATTTGCCAGACAGAACAAACAGGTATCAAGGACTGGGAGAAGCTGTTAGGCCATCTCGTTTGCATACCCTAGGATGCAGTTACCTTTCCTAAGTAAACAGATGGGAGTGTTTAGAAAAATGCGTTACTGAAAGTGTGTGTGTGTACCAGGTGGCTACAGCTTGCAACTTAGCAGGGCAGTGCTTTGCATGGTGACTGCTGAAACTGCTGCTTCCTACAGAAGCAAGAATCCATAAAATAAGCCTCCTATTCAATCAAGAACCATACTCCACCTCTTGCCTTCAAGCACAGGGCACAGTAAGGCTTTTTTGCTGTCACTGAGAAGGAAGCAGGAATATTTTTCCCAGACCTTATTTGCCCCACTTACCCCCTTGCTTTGTGCTGAACTCCTCTGAATCTTGTCATGCCTCCAGCTAGAAGTCTTTACTTCTGTGACCCTGCTGTCTGTTGCAGTCACATGTAGAGGTATGGTCTACTGTATCCTTCATCTATCTACCATGATTGAGATACTAATTGTAAAAAGAATAAGACTGCAGAATCCAGTTGCAGCACCTTTATGAATAGAAATTGTATTCTTTCATTTCCTCCAAGCCATTTTCATAATTGCCCAGCTTCATCAAAGAGATGTCCGTTGGCCTGGTTTGAGTTAAAATAGAACCAGTTTTCTTTTCAGTGATTTTACTTTTCTGTAAAGTTTATTCTAAGACTGTAGTTAACAATTAAAACAAGGTTTAGGAGGTTTTAGGCGTTTAGGAACAGCACCACCTGCTCAGCTGGAAAGCATAAAAGAGATTAGGGACCTCCAACCTAATTTTCTCCATCTGAGTCCCATCTCCGGCACTGTTCTTGCGGTAGGACAGGAGACCCAAAGTTACTAGGGAGTTACTCTATCCCATACATCTAAAGTTCAGTATAAAGCTGAGGGATCATGAGGGTTAAATTCTCTTTGCCCATGGCCTGGGAGGACTAAATCCATTCTTCTGCCTTCGCTCCCAAACTGTGCGTTCCTATTCTGTGCATTCCTGAATCCAGCTCTTGTCTTCTGCTGAGTCCACAAGACCTTGCAGCCTTAGTGGTGATGTAAGCATCGGTGGGAGTGGGAAGTGTGACATTGGGAGAACAATATTGGTTTTGTATAAATATGTTTTTCTTTTTATAATTATTGTTTAATTAAAGCTGTTGAAGTTTAGTTTGCAACCCATAAGTCTCTCCCTTTTATTCTCTTTC
>NW_009952990.1:3976282-3980907 GCF_000747805.2 Chaetura pelagica | reverse complement strand
CAGTTAATAGAGCGCATCTGTCATTTGTTTATTGGCCAACCTGGCATTAAACCCTGACAGACCTCTTCTCTCTCAAAGACTGTAAACCAGTAATTTATACCAGTATTAAAATCACTAGAAGGTAGGTCGAAGGGAGGAAGATCTATTTGAAAATAGATTATTTGAAAATGCTTAGTAGAAATTGTATAAATCTGTAGGGTTTTGTGTCTAGTCCTGGCAATCACAGTAAGAAGAGTTCAGAGGCCCCTAGGCTACCACTGATCTAAATTGCTATGCTCATGCAGTGTGGTGCTTGCAAAGTTCCTGGCTCTGATATATTTATTTGACTATACTGAGAAATTATACTCCTTAGAGTACCAGAGATTGTAGGCCTGTCTGCATCACATTGAAATGGTATGCCCTGGAGATGGAGAAGAGGAAAATGTATGAATTATCATTTGATTGTGATATGCTGAAGTATCTTGTATAGCCTTCAGCTCTTCTTTTGCTTTCCAATCGTTTTCATCACTTTAGCTTTATTTTATTATTTATTTTTTTTAAATTTCAGCCTTTATGATGTCCTGATACACTAGCAAATTAATTTGCCTACAGCCTAGAAAAAAAAATTCTCATTTTTTGCCTCTGTCAGTTCTAATGATTGCAAAAGTGTTTGCTCTTGCACTAGTGGAACAGACAAGTGCTCTGTGTTACCCTTGTCAGTCTTCTGCAATCAGTCCTCAGGTCTGCCCTCAGACCAGCTTTGTTTCGCTTCTCTAGCTTGCTAAAATGAAAAAAACATTACATTTGCTGTGAAGGTTTCTGTGATTGATTCCATCACCCATGGTTTCATGCAAGCTTTTTTTTTTTTTATTATGAGTATTAGACACTTTAAGACAAATGCTTGTCAAAGGCAAAAAAGCAAGATCTTGTCAATACCCTTTCACTTGGAAACCGGTAGTTTTCAGCTTTCCTTTTCTCTTGTAATTACTTTTCTTTTGTGCAGCTCTACAAATAAAAGATTGAAGAAATCCCCCCACTCTGACTGCCTTGTTTATCTTAAACTTTCTATCCTTAAAATGCTTTGCATAACTTGTTTATTTAGGAGTTTTTTCCTTAAAAAATACCATAAATTTCTTAAATTTACCTCTGATCGATTTTTTCTTTCTCAGGTAGGATTCCTGCATGTCGTTGACTAATACCCTTAGGCATTTTTATTTTATTTTTTTACTAGTGAAAGATTGATTCTGATAGGCTTGGTAAAAGAGACTTTTTTCCATCTTTCTTATAAAGAAGACAAGATTCAGTCTTGGTCCTTTTAAATATTCACTGTAAAGCTTCAGCTGAAATGAAGAGCTGAGATCACCTCAGCGTAGCTCATGGCCACAGTGCACCCTTTGCCCACAGGGGTTGCTGTGGGTTTGTGTACTATTAACCACCTAACCACCTAACTGTCTAAGCTAATCATTTAGGTTTTCTCTGTACCCCACGGGCACCACTCCTCTGAAGTTGAGGTGTCTCAATAGCAAAAAAATCAATGGTACTGTCCAGATTCCTACTGCTTTTCACTGGCCAACTTCAACTAGCAACCACAGGGGAGGGAGATAATGGTAGGCAGGGAGCAAAAGCACAGGGAGCATGTGATGGGAACAAGCAGGGTGAAGGATCACAAATGCATGCAGCCGGGGAAACAAACAGGGAGAACTTGAGCTGCATGTGCAGTCACCAGACTCCAGCACTGAAATAACCAAGAGACAGTGGGAGAATGTATGTGGTTTGTCTACTGCTGTAGGTGGAAGCATGCTCAACAGGAAACACAGGCAAAGATTGAGGAGGAATGGGCTGCCCTCTGTTGTGAGGGAGCAGTTTGGAGCTCTGCTATAGATCTCTGCTACAGAGGGGTGAAAGTCTGGCAGAGAGTTTGGCAGAATCGGAGGAGAAGCCAATAGAGGTGATGCTGTGGTGTGAGTTTGTTACCAAACAGGATAAGGAATTGGACAAATATGTCTCTAAGCAACTTGAGGAAAATGTTTTCCACAACACAGTGTTGTTCCTTGTAGGAAAAGCAATATTTAATTCTTCTAATTCTAATTTCAAGCAGAACCACCATAGAGCTGAGAGTGAAGAGGTCTGGCTCCAAGCACTCAGAACCTGTAGGATCTGTGCTATGACATGCTTAGAACTAATAGGGGAAGCTTAACACCCCATTCTCCTTCAGGAACAGTCAGATAACTTACCAGTCCTATAATTCTGGGCACAGCAGGACACAAGTATCAATATTTAATGGCTTTCCCTGATGCTAGCCTCTTAGCACTTCTAGCCTCCCTTGCCTATAGGCCCTTACCAAAAAAATACAGTAGAGCATTGATGTGTTGTGACAACTATTCTCATTGACTGGAGTTTAGTGACAGTAATAAAAATTAACAAACCAGGCAGTTCTGACTGAAATATGAAACATACTGGGATCTGAATACTGGCTTAACATATTTGCATAAGAACAGGGTTAAATGCAATTAAATGGTTTAATTTTTATTTATATTGTGGAAATATCCCTTCTGCTGAATGTTTAGCTGTCTATGGTAATTCATGCTGAAGTGATTTACATTTACTAGGGATCCAAGTAACCTTAAACAAGGCTCCTGGATCCTCTAATACTATTGCAGAAATTCTATGTCATTTAAAATGAAACTGTAGACTAGTACTGAATGCACATACATTTCCAATTAACAATATGAAAGGCCTGTTTCCTGTAAAAATTTAATGTAAGAATGAAAGGCAGGAAAGGAAAAATAATGCAAGTATTTTCAGGTGTACACAGTATGGATATTTGTATTTCAATTAGCAATGCAAGGAGGGAAAACATTCTCAGCGCTAGTTAGGCTTATCTGCAAACCTTACTCTGTGAAAAGAAAAAGCTAAATACAATTACCTGATAATCAAATACTACACTCTGTGGGTCCTGAAATTCCAAGTGCGATCCTAAGAATACGTCAGCAATAAGAAGTCAAAGTTCTCACATGTCTCCAAGACAGAAAGGACGTTCAAAAAGGATTTTGTTTATTAAGGCTGAGATTCTGTCAACCTTCATTACATGGTCTTGATATAGTACTTTCTGACTAAAGTATTATGCCCTCTACTTTGCAGGAGTGCAGACTGAATGATTGATACAATTCCTTCTGGCATTGAAATCTTGGTATTTTCCTTTTAAAATTTGGTTACCTACCAATCAATTTTAATACAGTGTTGTGTAGTATAATGTAAAAATCTTTCCTTCAGATTTTATTGCTGAGCATGATGTCATACAGTATGGAATACCCCTTTGGTCAGTTTGGGTCAACTGTCTCAACTGTGTCTGCTCCCATTATCTTTTCCATGGCCTACTGACCCTGGGGGGTTGATGAGAGAGAGAAAGCCTGGACGTTGTGCAAGCACTGCTTAGCAATACCCAAGACAGTGGTGGGTTGTCATGGCAATGATAACATGCGAAGCACAGCACCATGCAGGCTGCTGTGAAGAAAGTTTACTTCCTTACTTCTTTCCAGAGAGGTCCAGTACATCATGTTACTGCTGTGTGCTCAGGTCCCTGCCAGTGAAATGGAAATCAGGTTTTTTCATCTGTACATCTTAAACAGCTAAAAATAACTTGATATGTTTGTTATCAATGGATATTTATTCTTATTTTGTCAACATAGACACTTGACGGCCAGATATATGAACATCATGTTTTGGAGTGGGGGTTAGAGTGGATGCCAGTGAGACGTTCAAAATATGAAAGCTTGATTTTATCTCTAGCATGATATCATTGTTCCATATTCAAAACCCAGATATTCTTTTTAGTTTGCTAAAGAAAAATGCTACATACTCATATAATGCATAAAATCCTGTTGTTTCTCGTGTTCATGCTCAAGAACACCAGAAGGCTGGAAAATTTACTATATTCTTTGTCACTGTCCTAGTGGCTAGAAATACACAGGAAAAAATGTCTTCTTTTCTCTTTAACTTCCAGTCACTATATTTTATGTATTTTTGTCTGCTAGGTTAAAGAGATTGGAGTTAGAAAATCTCTCTAAGTAGCTAATGTATCATGTACAGATTGTATCATGATTCAGTTCTGTCTTAATCCATCTTACCACTCATCTACTCTCTTACTGCATAGTCTATTTCCAAATTGCAAATCAATCTTACGGTTTTCCTCTAAATTTTGAGTATTTTCTTGGCATTACTCTAAGTGGAAAAACTGGCTATCCCTAATCTTGAGAGAGAAGTGTATAAGGACTTCACGTACTTCAAGCATATGTCTTTTTTGTAAGCATATGTCTTGAAGTGCATGTCTTTTTGCAGCTGGGCACAGATGGCTTTCAAACCATGCTGCAGTCCAGATAGATGCTGGCAAACTCTGAACTGTGCCCAGCTAGCTGCAATGAGGCTTAGGATCCCATAGAGCAGTCATCTCCAAGTGGGGGGAATCTGCACCCCAGAGGGTGCAGGAAGAAAATAGTTGAACTTCCATCTACATTTATTTTTAGCTAGAAAATAGAAGGAAGAATTTAAGCTTTAATAGCATTTAATGTTTGGGTTGACATGTACTTTTAGTCAGTCCATACATCAGATGGTCATCTAGGGCTCATGAGGTGCCCCAAGGAAAGAGT
>NW_009952990.1:3943877-3976258 GCF_000747805.2 Chaetura pelagica | reverse complement strand
CCATTCATTCACTTTCAGTGTATTGCGATGTAATACAGTGTATATGTGCCCAGTTAAGTGGATTTATGGATTATTTTATCTAGTTTTTACAAATCTACAAGACGGACAAGTGGCTTAAAAAGATTTCTGCAAAGAAACTGCAGATTGAAGATTATACTGATAACGCCAGCAGAAGTGAAAAAGAAGAGAGAAGCAGAACTGACGCATCTCCTCCTGCTAGTACAAGCTTTTCATCAGCCACATTATGGGTAAAAACAATGACAGGCTAACCAGATCTGACAAGAAGATGGCAAAAAAATAAATTAAAAAAAAATGCAAAATTATCAAGAAGACAATTTGAAACATGGATTTGTAGCTACTGTTGCTAATGATGAACCTTGCTCTAAGTCTATACTGTGCCTTGAGCCATTAGCTATTGATAGTGTATGAAGCCATTGTGATTAGAAAGACATTTAAAAATTAAACATCCATTTTTGTCAGTGATGTTTAAAGTCATGTGAAATTCAGTCCAGCACTGGACATAACTAACCATAATAATAAATGTTTAAAAGCATCTTGTGAGGTTTCTTTCTTAATAGCAAAAGACAGAAAGCCACATATCATTGAGGAAACACCTGTTCTTCCCACTACAGTAAAAATGGCTGAAACAATGCATGGAAAATGATGTGGTGACAAACTGAAATCCACTCCTTTGTCAGCAAATACTATTGAAAGGTGCACAGAAGAGTTGAAATGTTGCTGAAAAGTTGAAGAAAGAGATATTGGAACAATCACACAGTGAAGTTTGAATCACACAATCACACAGCATGGGAAGCTTGGGTGAATGATATTGTTATATAATTATATTACATCTATTAACATATCAATGTATTAATATATAATATTTTAAATATTTATTATAGAATATATATAATATAGGTATTTCTAACGTATCTCAGCTTATGCTGTTGGCTGGATTCTGTTTCAATAATGAAACAGAGAAGTACTTTTTTGTGAACCACTAAATGAAATATGGACTTGAGAAGGTACGTTCTCAACAGGAAGTGACTTTTTTGTGAAGAGCAATGTTTTTCTGTAAAACTACATTGACTGGAATAAAAAATGTATTCTAGGGTAAGGCCACAGAGCTAGTGTCACACATGGGCTTCCTTCACTGTGTCAGTCATAGGTGAACTCTTGCTCCAAAGAAGTTGGAGCTGAAAGTGCATTAATTGTTGCAAGGTGCTATGATGTGGTTAAATTTATAAAAACAAGAGCTTTAAATAGTAGACTATTTACAATGACATGAAAAACTAAGTTTATGCATCACAAATTCTATAGATGTTCACAGTAAGTAGGTTCCACCCTTTATATGATCCAAGTACCCCTGGAATGCAGCAAAGTTTCTATGGGGTAGTTGCTCTGCTTCTGGATATCACTGTTTTCACTTCGTTAAATAACCTTAGTAAAATGTCCCTTTGACTTCCTGTAGGTTCTTTGCATACCAGGACACTATGAAGACCCTGGCATGTCAATTCCCCTTGAAAAGCTGAAAATTAATCTATTAAACGCTATTCTGTATGTTTGGAAAAAGGCTAGGAAGCTAGGAGATGTGTTGCATTATAAGATAGGTAACTTTCTTAATTTCCCTTCTCCTATGGTACCAGGATCACATCATCTCGTGAGCTAGGGAACTGGAGGGGGACAGAAAGAAGGATTCCCCTTCTTTCTCTATTATACTCTTTTTACAATTTTTGTTCCTCTTAATTTGGTGTGTGCAGATAATGTGGAGGAGAATCTGGTTCCATATCAATGAAATTATATTTAAAACATTTATTCACACAAATTAGTGAGGAATGGTCAGTAGAAATGGTGGAATGTCTCCTGTAGAGAGATCATGGTTTATTAAAAGCTCTCATACTACCTACACTTTTGACATTTTGGTGGGCCTCTAGTTTTGTGGACATAAGCTTGTCCAGATACTATCCACTGAAGTCTCTGAGCAATAAAATTAATAAATACATGAAACTTCAAGGAATTATTCTGATTGCAGGATCAATAATTCTAAATTTGAGTATGCCTGCACAGATTTAATAGAAGTGTTCTGTGAAAAGATCTTAATCTCAGTAAAATGAATGCTTCTCTTGTGACTCCCATTCCAGCAAAACTTCTACTTCCTAGAGAAGAGTTTGCTGTTATGGGCTATTGAGATTATTCCATGTGCAGCTGTCCCTTTCTTGTTTGAAGGAGGAAGATTAATATTGCAGGACATTAATGTTACAATTTTATTTAAAAAAAGTCTTAAAAGGTATTATCTTTCAGACCAATAAAAACACGTAACAAATGGCATGGAATCTATATAAAGCTCAGAAACAGAAGTTATTTTTAAGGAGAATGTGCAATTCTGATGAAGTCAAATGCTTAACCCTTAATTATGTCCTGTGTATTCTCAGCTCCATGAGTGAGCTAAAATCAAGCATTACATATGCTTATGAAGATACACAACATTTTTTCATACCAGATTGTTGTTAGTACTTGTGGGGATACAGAAGGGTACAGTCTGATTCTAGGTGTTCTGTGAATTCCAGACACAATCTTAAAATGAAAAGGGCAGCAGCACTAAGAAGTATTAGCACACATGGTCAAGGAGGTGACACCAGATCATCTAATAAACAGATACAATTTTTACCACCTGAAGTTATCAGCAAGTTGTCCAAAGACACAGAATGAAACTTCTTGCTTAACTTATAGGGTGAAACAGTAATTCTCAGGTAACATAAAAGATTTGGTCTTCTGATTTCTATACTGAATTAGGTATATCATCTCAGACAGTACTGAGAAACTGCTTATATTTTTGTATCATTTTCCAGTCCTGGATAAAACTAGATTTCTTTCTTAAATCAAATAGCTTGTGTTAATGGGGCCCAGGAGGATTCCTTTGTAGAAAAAGAAAATGTGAAGTCAATGGAATGAAAAGATTCCACCACAGTATTTGTCATTACATTGCTCTGAAAGTGAATGCAACCACAGTAAGGCTGCTTAAGACAATATGCCAAGTTGCAGCACAGTTCCTATTCAGAATCATATTCAGAATAGCATAAAATAAAGGACAGGATTTATTTACAAAAGACTTCATATAAAACATACCAAGAATTATTGCCATTTGAAAAGCTTTGGGAAAAGGTATTAAAAGGAAAAAAGTTCAGAATGCAGAAGTCTGCCGAAGGAGAAAAGTGCAAGAGCAATTAACCAAGACATTAAAGGGTCCAGAAAGATGTGTACAAAATGCAGGGGAAAATTTCTTTTCTAGAAGGACTTTTCACAGGTAACTGGAGTACAGCTTCAGCTGACAATTGAAATCTCAGTGGAGGAAGTATGGGAATCAAACTGAGATGCTAAAGTACAGTAAATTATCACCACCATATGGCATCCTTCTGAGGATTCTGAAGTAAATAAAGTGTGAAATAACAGTCATACACCATTTTAGGAAATGTGGCAGAATTTTTTTCTTCAACGTTCAAAAACCTGTTAACATAGCCTCTGAATTTTCTTTAAACTTGGAGGACCAAAGGATAATCCCCAAACTCTGAAATAATGTTTACTAAATAATATGTACTACGTAATGCTTAATCTAGTAGTAGTAGCAGTAGGATGAAAATACTTTAATAGAGCCTCTACTTCATTCTGCTTTACCTTACTTTAAGATTTAAAATCAAACGTAATTTGAAGTTAGCATAGCATATATTAACTGGATTAATTTAACTAGGATGGGTTAGCTGAGCTATTAACTAGCTTGCTTATCTAAACTCCTGCTTTCCAAAATGAAGGCAGTTATAGCTTCTGCAAGTTTTTAATCTGTTTGGGTTTTTTAACAGAAGTGGGATCTCTCTAAAGCCTTCAGCAGAGGACAGTTGTGTCTCAGGCTAAGTTTGAGAGAATCAGATGATAGTGCCATTATCAGTTCCTAGGTGAAAGGAGAGGGAGAGAGAAAAAACATTAAAAGCAAATATAGTACTTTAGCCTGTAACTTGCTTCTCTCTGGGTGACAGCAACCATTGTGTTTCACCTTATGCCAGAAAGTGTCATTTAAATATCAACTATTTTTTTCTGTTGTAGAGTTTTACCAGCTTCTTGTCTCACTCCTTTAAGCAGCCTTGAATTTCATCTTGCCACTACATATAAGCAACAGAGGGACAGTTTTGTGGGCTTCCCAGACAAGCACAGTTTGGTTTTGTATGCAGTGTGTGGCTTTTTTCAAAATACATTTAAATAGTTGAAATCATATGCCTGGGTGTCGTTTATTAGTCTTGAGGTTACCAGCTTTATTTTTAATTTTAGCCCTTCTTCCTGAGGCAATGATTGGCATTATCATGCTAATTGAATGTTAGATATCATTAATTTTGCATGTGATCCATTTCATTTCACTTCATGTGCCTTTTTGACATTTCCTGGGATCTCCTCTCCTCTTTTTTGTTTGGAAACAGAAGAGTAAAATCAAGACATTTCTCCAGGAAGCATTCACTGACAGGTAGACTCCAGTCAGGTTTCCTACAACAAACAGTAGTTGGCAGATGAATAGTAGGGCAGAATTTGTCCACTGCTGTCCTTACCTGGCAGGAGCAGGACTCCAGGTGGGTGCATAGCCACCCTACAGCTCCTACATGGCTGCTGCTTACTTCCACAGAGAACTCTTCCAGAGAAATCACTGCTTCAGTGGACTTCAGGTTAATGTCTCTTCCTCAAAGGGGTGATTAACAACTCTTTATTGAACAAGTCAATAAGCTCTTGATTTTAATTTGCAGTTGAGATGGAGGAAAAAAATGTGTCTATTTAAAACCTTAATTGGTGTTGCTGGGTGCACTGAGGGCCCAGAAAAGAAAAAGGAAGGACATGGATCATACTGCTTACTTTTACATAAATCATTGTGGGTTTCTGGATCTTCAGCTCTTGCTTAGGGACAATTTTATATTGCGATATGCTGTAAGCCTATATGAAGGGCATAGACCCAAATACTTTTGTTTCTTGGCCTTTTTTCTTTCTTTTTTTATTTATTTATTTTAGTTTGGCCTGTTTGCTTTGGCATAGAAAATTTTCCATATGTATACACTACTTTAAGAAATGGAAGTGTTTGGAGCTGTTGAAATTGGTCAAACATTTTATTTCTTTAATAAAATTAGTTGTTGATTGAGTGTTGTTTTCCTGCATATTTTTGTGCTGTCCTGAACAGGAACTTCATCTTTAGCCAGCAGAACCTGGTAACTACCAGAATACTAAGGGTGACTTGGTAAGCAGCTCCAATTTCCCAACAAGCCCAACAAGTTTTTATCTAATCACCTTCAGGAGTTATAGTAGTTTCAAGTGTGACAACATACTCCATTGTGTGTATGCTTGTTTGGTAGAATCAAGTCATCAAGGACTCATACTTAAAGCAGCATTCTGTTCTGCAACTGATGAAAATACTTTTTAGAGGATTTATTTGTTTTACACCTAAATGCTGGACCAGCTGCATCCTGCAGAAGTTTTAAGTGCAGCATTAATTCATCATTACAGGATGCCTTCAAAAGATACAGGAAGCAGTTTTACTTGGGTTGATACCATAGGAAGCTCAGTGAACATCCACTGCACTATACACTGAAGTGAAACTTTGTCAAAGTTTACTGCACCAAATAATGAATTTCCCAAACAGAAAAAATATTAGTTGTGTTTGGCCATTTGAATCTTCTCGCAGCATTAAAAGACAAGAAAATCAAACTTATAAAATTTTATTATCAGACATTTTATAGTTCATTGTACTAAGTAATTTAATGTATTAACAGCTACGCTAACAGACTTGGACACCAGTTGGGATTTACAGATGAAATTTACAGAAGTTCTTTCCGTAAACTGTGGTTGTGCGTCTGGGGAAGATCTTTTTCTCCACAAATCCTAGGTTACATAGCCTTTCAGGTAGCCTGTAAGATAGTATGTATAATATTTGAAATTTGGAGCAGTGTGAGAAGATCAAAAGGTAAGGATGTGGTTCCTATTGCAAAGACTGCCACTACTAAAAATGTGGATTTCAGCCTTCTGGATTATAGGCTTGAAAGTGAGAAGAAAAGAGATTTTCCTGTGACACTGACACTATCTCAGTTCTTCATGGTTTGATAACTTTCCAGTTCCTCCAGTACAGACGAATGAGTGCTAGCTCTTGATGCCAGCAGTTAGACCCAAGTTTGCACTCTTGTTTTGGAAGGTCTGGGGTGCTGCTGATCTGCTGGGTCCCACAATCAGAGTGGATGCAAAAGTAAACTATGCCTCAGAAACAGTTGTGAAATAATTTTGGTTTTCTGCATTATAAAAATAAGTAATAAAATAAAGCAACGATGGTGTCAGTCACAAAGAGCTGACACAGAAGCTTTCTGACAGAACGATCAGATCAGCAGTGCTTGCATGTACAGAAGGTGGGCATTTGGGTTTGTAAATCAGTTGCTTCCTCACATAATAATCCCAGTGATCACAGGAATGGTATTAGTGAGCATCTGAGTATTTAAGATAGAAGAAAGTTAATCAGTATTTTATGCTTCGTAATTGAAAACACTCCAAAAGTTTTTTTTAATTATTACTTTTTAAAATTAAACATTAGTATGAAATTTCAATATTTTACACTCTAAGAAGCATGTTACTGCTCTGACCTTGTCTTAAGAACATTTTATGAAGGTGAATGATCTTTCAGGTTCCTAAGTTTCAGTGGATGCTACTGGTACTAGAACACTATCTTGAGATAGGCCTAGATTTTGAGACCTGGAATTCAGCTACAGTTCAGCTGTCTGTAAATGTCTGTGTCTGAGAGTCATCTAAGCTAACGGAGAAAAGAGAGAAGCACATCCAGGGTGCAATTAATCTCACCTGTTTTAGACACCTATTTATGGATGAGATGACTCATTCCTTAGAAATGCCTATTTATCTTAACTTTGGCAATAGCCATGTGACATTTTTCCTTGTTAGTGTTGGTATAAAAAAATATTTCATCCATCATGGATGGAGAGACTGTAAATATGTAAATGTTACTGTTGCTTTCATTCTGCTTAATCAAGGCGGGTTTTGCATAGGGACGCTTGCCTTTGTAATTACAAGTTGTAGCTCTTTTGGCACTGATAACATTTTCTTAAACAACATTCAATTATCATTCATGTTGCTTTGTTAGAATTGTCCCTCTCAATGAATTCTGCTCGGAATTGTTTTAGCAAACAGGGTCTGAGTAGAAAATGTTTGAAATGTATGTGTAAGAATTACTAATGAATACTATACGTTGTCCACCTTAATAATGTAATTAAATGTTGAGTCCCTAATTTTTATTTCAGTGATCAAACAGTCTATTTGCTGCATAAAAACTACTACAGAAGTGGTTCTGAGGGTTTAGTAATAGTGTGCTTTAAAAAAAATAATAGTTTTCTAAGCTGTGATTAATTTATTTTTTGTTTTTAATTATTTTTTTTGTGATAGCATGAGACTTTCCATCTTGCTTCCTAACCCAGACCAAACTCACCAAAACATTCTAAGTAGTTTTTAAAAGATTTTTATTTCTCTATTTTTTGTCTAAACACATAGTCCAAAGCTTGTGAAATTTTGTCAGAAGAAGATTGAGGTATACTCTGTATTTTGCATTCTATCTTCTAATTACACTCCACACATAATAATACAGGTTGCCTTTATTAATCTGCCTCTATGTTCCCTCTAAGAGAAAATGTTCAGTATTTCATCACTCTCAGTTACTTGAATATTCGCACTAACTTTCAGTAGTCCAATTACATTCACTTACTTTAATAAACAAGCATTTCTAATTTCTTTCTTAATTACTTGTGCTTTTGGCATTGGTTCACAAATTACTAAATAATCTATTCTCAGCGTGACCCCTCTTTCAGAATAGTTGGCATGAAAATTACTGTTGTGTAATATTACAACCTTCAGACTCTTTTGCTTTTGTTCTGCGATCTTTAAGAGTAAAGTCTGATTAACTTGCAGAGGAGTGGTTGTCCTGTTTATCTGGAAGCCACCAGAACCACACTGTCTTCAGTTTGTAGAGTGTATCTTACACTAAAGGAACCAGAAGTATATTCTGTGTATATTTTCTTCAGTTTTGTTCATTAGTGCCCCTTAAATCTTGATGTGAACTGCTGTTATTTCTTATAGCATATATCATTAACTTTCAGTCCTTGCCTACTTTTTGATCCTTTCTGGCTTTGCAGTGCATGGTGCATTTTTCCAAAAGGAATGTGCCATGCCCTTTCCCTCCCTGCTGTGCTATTGATTTGAGTGTTTACTTGTCTAGCATCCAGTCTTAATGAAGAGTTTGTTTCCTCAGACCACTCCAAGTCCAGCTGAACTTCTGTGCAGGTCTTCAGTGTGCTTCTAGATTAAGTGGAATTCAATCTGCCCATACTTTTTCATAGTTCAGATCTGTGTTTCTTTTTCCTAGATAAATTTTAATTTCATTGTATTATGCTGACGTGTTCAAATACCTAGTAGGAAGTGATCCAGCTCTTGATAAGATGGATTGATTGTATCTTTTTTGTTTCAGAGAAATCACTCAAACTGTTTGTAAGTAAACTTAAACCCCCCTAATAAACATCCCCCTACCAAAAAATCCCTACATTCCTATGAATTCCTTTTACCCACAACTGTTTGGTTTATCATCAGAGTGCAAGATGACATTTAGCTTCTGTGATCAAAAAAACATAATAAATAAATTTTTCTACTTTAGGGAATTTGGGGGGAAATGAGAACATTCTGTACGTGGCTTTCTAAAGGTTCATGTTTAAATAGGTAAGATCTGTGTGGTAGTCATGCATATGTATGTTTTATGAAAAGTCATCTTTACTATGTTTGCATTCCAAACAGAAAGGAGGAAAATGTAGTTTTATATACATGCAAAGTATCCTATTTTTATCTGTTATTTTTTATCTGTTATTGTTAGTATTATTCTTACTATAGCCCAAGACAGTCTGAAACAGGCACTTCTCTCAGGCAGTAATTTTATTGATTACATTTGTTTCAGGGTTAGATCCATGTGCTAGAGACTTACTTCAATGACAAAAGTTGTGTTTTAAACCCCATGCTGAGTTTTCCCAACTCAAAGCCCAGTATTCCAGGGTCCCTTCTTCCCTTCCTCTCACTCTGAAACCCACACAAAATATGTCATTTTTTAAAAAAATACCTGATTTCTATTGAAGAAAAAAGGAAATCCAGTGAATTTCTGATTATTTCTCTCCTTTATGTTGTAAGTGGGACAGTCTCCTAGTATCTGAAAAATGTTTTACGGTTTCTATTTGGTTTATCTGTGCTTTATCTTTTGTTTTCTGTTGTCTCTCTGCTCAAAATAAGGTTCTACTTCTTTTTTATTTTTGTAATCCCAAATGATGTGCTTATCAATGAAAGCATGCCTCAGTTTTCCTCTTGATATAAGGGTAATGATAATTATCAGTATTAAGTGTTACACAATTTCTCTTCTCTGTATACAGTATTTCTTGAAAGTAAGTTTCACTCAATGCTTCTATGCCTCTAAATGTGACTAATATGTTTGTTTCATTGGAATGAAAATAAGGATAATTATGTTTGCTTGTAATGCATCCTACATAGTGAGATCTCTCTGTCTTTACTAATCTCAGAAATTGTAATCTGTCCTTTGCAATTACTTATGATTTACTTTTTGTCCATGTAATGAGTAAATATTTTTTCTTAGAATTCATGCATTTGTTTTGTACACATATATTTATCTCTCAGTACTGAATCTCCTACAGTACAAGATTTTAAAGAACACAGTGTAAATCTCAGCAGCAGAAAATTTTAGCAAAACATCTGACTATGTAATCCATCTGGTCTGACCACTTCTCATTCATTAGGAGTCTCTTATGATCAACATCTGGTAGGATTAGACTGCCCTGAACAACAAGGATTTAGCTTGCAGTACTTACATGAAGCATTAGTGAACCAAGAGGTCGTCTGAAATATCTGTTAAAGGCAAATTAGTATGACTAATCTAAAAATTATTAAATTTATTTTCTAACTGGCAACGTAAGGATTTAATAAGTGAACTAGGCCTCTGAATGTATAATCTGAAACCTAATCTGGCCTGTCAACTGATGGAAATGCTTGAATGCCACCACATGGGCTAGAACATGGCACTAAGTGCCACATCCACTCTTCCCTTAAACTCCTGCAAGGACGGTGCCTCTGCTTCCCTGGGCAGTCCATTCCCATGTCTGATCACCCTTTCCATGAGGAAGTACTTCCTAATATCCATCCTAAACCTCCCCTGGTGAAGCTTCAGGCTGTGCCCTCTTGTCCTGTCACTAGTTGCCTGGGAGAAGAGCACAGTCCCCACCTGACTACACCCTCCCTTCAGGTAATTGTAGAGAGTGATAAGGTCCCCCCTGAGTCTCCTCTTCTCCAGGCTAAACAACCCCAGCTCCCTCAGCCTATCCCTATAAGACTTTTCCTCTGGTCCCTTCACCAGCCTTGTTGCTCTCCTCTGGACCTGCTCCAGCACCTCAATGTCCTTCTTGCAGTGAGGGGCCCAGAACTGGACACAGCACTCAAGGTGGGGCCCCACAAGTGCTGTGTACAGGGACACAATCACATCCCTACTCCTGCTGGCCACACTATTCCTGATGCAAGCCAGGATACCATTGGCCTTCCAGGCCACCTGGGCACCCTGCTGGCTCATGTTCAACCAGTTGTCAACCAGTGCTCCCAGGTCCCTCTCTGCTGGGCTGCTCTCCAGCCTCTCTTCCCCCAGCCCATAGCCCTGCCTGGGGTTGTTGTGGCGAAAGTGCAGGACCCTGCACTTGGTCTTGTTGAACCTCATACCATCATCCAAATCCAAACCAGAAGACTCTGTAGTTAAATTTATTGGAAAGAAGGAAGAACTTCTGTAGGAAGAAAAGCAGAAGCTTCAGTTCTGTGAGATACTTAGAATATTTGGAAAGAAAGAAAAATAACTTGAGGATTATGAGAAAAAGGTATGGAAATAGGAAAAAAGACTGGAAAACATAGTGGAAATAACCCCACAGGGTCCCACAGAGCAGGCACAAGATAAGATTTGTCAGACTAGTGGTCATAGCATTGAAAGGAGAAAAAACATTAAGTTGCTTCAACATTAGAAGAAACTGTAAAGCCTTAAATTAATATAAATCTCCTAATATCTTGTTGTGATAATGGGAAAGAAACACTTCTCCTTTGGCAAAATCTACGCAGCAGATGCATCTGAAAAGCATCCAACATCTGATTGTGCCAGTGCAGACAAAAGGTTTCCAACTTCTGTAGCACCAAATCTCATGTGCTGTGTCTTTTGGGAGGTTAATGAGCAGTTGAATGAAAAGCTTAAGAGCTCTGAAAGCTGCAGCATAGTGGACTTGTAGAAGATGAGGAAGGGTTGTCTCGATCCAGTAATCGGATACATGGAGATTCTTTGGGATCCCGCCAGGGCAAAGCAAAGATAATCCGATATCAGGTGCCCAAATAGGCTTTTATTTAGGTACAGATCAGCTGGTAAGACTGACAACTATATGTCATAAATGTGTATTTTAAATAATTTCTCTCATGTTAATAATGGTCTCATTTGACTAAACTGTATTTGGTGCATCAGCTGTTTTTTATTCAGATCAGCTGAGTAATGTTAATCTAGTGCCTCTGAGATAAAAGAATGACTAGAAATGGCTCCAGAAAAAAATTGAGAAAATACCAGAAAAGAAAACGTACAACTACACAAATTATTCTTTTAAAGAAGAAGGTAGGTCACTCTGGAGTAGAAGCATATTGACAAGTTATATGCCTTTGGAAAGAACAGTTCTGATAGCTAAGAAAAATGTTTCTTTTTCTAAGTAACATATAATAGTTTTAGTGAACTTTCACACTAAGTAGAAAGATTTTGGACATTAGCTAAACTATGATCAAGAGAGGTCTATTTTCTTTTGTTATCACTGATAGTTTGTTTCAGAAAAGCAGTTTTTCTTTGTATCGAGACGTTCAGTCTAGGAAATAAAGCAATAGCCGGCTCTTATTTTTGCATGGATAAAATGTATTCTCATATATAAGCTTTATTATTATTTCCATTCAAATTAAGAAGTTCCTGAGTTCCTTCCTCTTCTTTACTTGACCATGTCACTATATATCAAATACTTTCAGGTTATTTTGAATGGACTGTGCTTCTCTCTCAATGAGGTCAAGGAAGAGGAGAGTTAGGAGAGAGATTTAAAATGCATAACCATTGTATCAAGCATAGAATAATTTGATTTATAAACTTCTAAATTTTCCTGTTTAATATAATGCATATTTTCTTCCATGTATTGCACTTTTTCTGTTTGCATGAGATACCTGTTTTACACTGTGATTTTCTTCTCCTATTTCTGATACAACAAACAAATAAAAAAGACAGTGCAATTAATATAATAATAATTTTATTAAACAGAAATTGGAGTGCCACTTCCTTTCAGTTTGCAACCACGTTATCTCCAGCTAAAACTGTTTTTGCTCAGGAATATTTTTGCTTAGGAATATTAACATGACACCGTTATTGCAGTCATGTGGCTGGAGTAAAACCAGTGGTGATTAAGAGATAAAACCTTGGAATAGTTATATGAAAAAACCCAAACCCTAAATCTGTAAACTGGGTTGCTTTATATGTTATCTGGGTTCTTTGTGCTATTAGGCAGCTCAAAAATGACAGATTCCTGCCACTGTAAAGGCACAGGTGAGAAAATCTGTTGATAGATGGTTGCTTGTGTCACCTTTAGAGCAAACCGTACCACCTGCTGCCCCTTGCAGCCAGATGCATGCTCTAAGAAAGGAGGAGCATGTAGAGGAGCTCATGAGGCTTTATAAGTCACTAAATGACGTAAGCTAAGCTCTGCTGACTCATGCTAGGACCAGCTGATGGTGGTTTCAAATCAGCTCTCAGAACTGAAGGATTTTCTTGATGAGCCTTTTCCTTTTATACAAGCTCAAACATCACTTTCTACAAGAAAGCTTTGGCTCAGCACCACTGGAAATACACAGGACTTTTCCATTCCCATGATGCAGAGTGGGAGCCAATTGTGAACTTTTTGTCGCACATGCTAAAGCTTGTTATGTAGTACACCTGTTGATAGTAGATTATGGTGGTAATGGAATAGTGTCCTGGTGAGATTTTAGGTAAAATGGAAAAAAAAAACCACCCTGTGGGTGCATATATCATCATCAAGATCATTGCCTGTCATTGCAGTGATAAATATAGTCCCTTTGCTTCCTCCTCACTGAATCTCATTCACCAGTTTGCCTTTTTCTCAACTTCTGACAGGTGAGGAATGATCTGACTGGTGTCCTGTATGGTGAAGACATTGAGATTTCAGATACTGAAAGTTTCTCCAATGATCCTTGCACAAGTGTAAAAAAGCTCAAGGTATGTGCTGCTGTTTGAGGAATAAAAAGAAAATGTTTATTACGTTATGGCATTTGTTTTTTTCTTTCCTAGGAAGACTAATAAAACAAATTTTGTGTAATAATGATATACTGCTACTTTCAGTTGTATAGTAGGGTTCATAAATGGTGTTTTGAGGGTATAATCCTGCTTTTTGAATGACCATGCATTTGTGTAGTTCCTGATGAGGACACAAAGTAAAGCAAGCTGTTGCTGGCTTAGTGTTTGTACCTAAAGCACAAGTCTTAGTGATGTATGCGTGAAAGCACTTGAAAATTTGGAAACAGAATCATTTTAAGGTAAAATACCATGTAGCAAAAGCATTGAGCATTTTTCCATTAGCTTCATTATGTATTCTAGATTGAATTCTTATAAAATTCTTATAATAATCTGCATTATTTTATGTGGTTCACAAGGAAAGAAAAAAAAAGGAAAAATAAATATGATAGCAGAATAATTTACCATACTTCTCTTATAATGATTTGTTAGATTCTTGACATCTCATAACATTAAAAATATGTAGTAGCATTACCATGCAGTGCAACCAACAATAAACTCGATAGAGGAAAAATGAATGTTAAACTTTATATGAACATGAAAATACGACTGAACAGGAAGAAGAAGCACTTTTAAATGGCAAAGATCAAATAGTTGCTGGCATCAAATCCACAGGTCAGACAATCAAAGCCACAGTCCTGCAAATACTTAAGTAAGTGTAAAATAGGCTTAAAAAACCCCTAATTAAGTGACTGGTATAAAAAAGCTAAAGCTAAAACAAGAACATCAACCCATATAAGACCAGGCCTCTACTGAAGCTAACTTGAAATGGTCTGAAGCATGGTAAACTGAGTGTGCTTTATTATTCCCAAAATAATAATAGACATGCAAGACTGAATATTTAAAGTATGAATAGGTAAGGATTACATTTATAGGAAGCCATTTATTTCTGTCCAGTCTAAGCTAGTTTGCCTTTCCTGTCTGGGGATGAAAAGGCACTAGTATGTGTTATCAGTAAAGTCCACTTTTTTTTCAAGTTCTTTAACCTCTGTCATCAGAAAGCTATCTGAAGGCAGGTGATGATGTAAGAACAAGAAAAAAATGCATATAAGCATGTATATTTAGGCTGAAGGCTAGAAGAAGCAATGAGATTCTAGCTCTCTGTCAACAATGCACTGTTCGTTTTACAGGGGAAACTAGAAGACTCTATCAAACAATATATTAAAATTATCTCCTGATTTCTTCTTCAAAACAAGTAACTACAACAATAAATAAACAGTTATCTACACAGATGCTTATTCTTAACAGGAAAATAGGGTTAGTTGTCCGTAAGTACTTATGTCAGGCATACCTTAGCTAACAAATTCTGAAAATGTTAATTCTTTTCTTCAAGATGTAAATCTAATATATGTAAACTGGTATCTACTTACTGTACTTGTGATTAAAATAGACATAAAATACCCTCCCTTTTCCTTAATACAGTTTAAATAATAATAAAAAAAAGATTATGCAATACAAAAAAAATAGAAATATCTGTTATGATTTGCAGAAATATATCTTTCCCAGAAACTTTTACTTTATTGACTCCAGTGTCTTTGAATGACAGCTGGAAAGTAAATTTAGACTTAAGGATATATTTTAAAATAATTTTTTTGTTTAGAGAAAGGGATGTTGGAGGATATGCATTTGTACATCAACTCACTTGTTTAAAACTTCTAAGCATGCACAGGCAAATTATATGAGCAATAACACTTCTGCTTCCAACATTCTTGTATCTTGCATGTAGGACAAAACTTTTGCAACATATGAATTCAAATTCAATGAAACATTTTGCATCTGATTTCCCACATACGATAGTTGTTTTGGATACTGACCAAATAGGATCTGTCATAACTCAATGAAGTTAATTAACTTTTAAAATTCTGGGCCAGGAGCAAGGTTTCATTGCAGCCTCAGTCAAAGTGAGTGATGTGCACTCTAACACAGAAATCAGCAAGTTTTGCCAGCATGTATATTTGGTAGGAGCTGACATTCTCTAGTTCACCTTCACCATCAGTTATTCCATAGCTAAGGTTAGAGGCTACTCTTCAGGGTCTTCAATTCAGGCATTTAGAGGGCAGAACATGCAGATACCTCTGTTGACAAAGTTGACAAAGCTTTGCTTAGATTTATTGATATCATCTTGACTGTCAGATACACAGTAGAGAATATGACAGAGTGTCTGAGCTGTACAATTTAGATATTTCATAAAGAATCTGCCAAGACATTGACTTTTCTTGGCAGATGAGATATTGTAGCAATCCTTCTCTGGGAAGACGCGTAATACAACATTTTGGTGTTATTCATTAGAAATGAGACCGATTAAAATCTGATCACAGAAGGGAAACTCTGCAGGCCAGAAAAAAATAGCTGCCTATTCCAGCATAGTGTGTATCACTCAAAAATTCTGAAAAGGCTAAAGAGTGCCTCATATCTGAGCCTGTTAGAATTGATAGTGGAGGAGACATGTTCTTCATTCCTCAGTGGAGCATCTTAGATGTCTTGATCCTCATGGTCTTATACTACTAGGGTTTATACTTCTCAGCTGCTGGTAGTGCCCAAAATGCTTTATATGTAGTGGATGAATAATATTCTCACCTATAGGAGAGAAAGAAGAAATCAAGACTAGTTAATTTTTGAGGCTGTTCTATAGTCTTAATTTGTAAAGCATGTGCTTATGGACAGTCCGCCACAACTCTGGGTAAATGGAATGTAATTCTTCTCCATTTTCTTGTTTGAACTTTACTCCATATGGGAACATATGTATTGCTTACTGAGGGGCAAAGCTTAAATGCTGATATTGCTACTCTAATCCCTGAGAAGAGTAAATATGACAGCTCACCATCTGGCAAATGGTCTAAACATTGGTCTTTTTATCTAAGTGCCTTTTGGGGAGTTGTCTTCCCTCTGGGATGTTTTTAATCATCTCATAGATCACCTGCCTAGTTCCATGAATTAAAAACTCTTCTCTCAAATATGCTTTAGCTCCATGCAAGCAATTTACAACTCTATGAGAAAGAAAGAGTACTTGACACTTGCTGCGATCCAGTTAGTGACTTCTTTGATCCCTGCAAGAGACTTATGCTGCGTTAAATTGTGTCAGTTCCAAGAGAGTTGGTGTAAAGGAAGGGTATATCCTTGCCAGGAATTCATACTAGTCAATACGCAGTTAACAGTGTAACTGAAAGGGAAAAAAAAATTATGCCGCAGTAAGTATCTCATATCTCTCTTTGCATAAGACCATAATATGGACATATATCTGAACCTGCAAGCACTGACATGAACACAGCTCTGATACATTTTGGTGCAGATTTCACTGTCCATCCAGGTAGAATCTCTGCAAGGGATTTGAGTTGTGTCCAGTTGCATGAATTTGAACTTCCGGTGTCTTTTATTCAGGAAAGAACCAGCAGACCCAAGCCTTGGATCCAATGGATCTAGGCTTAATTACCATGTTGAATTCAGTTCTTCAGGAAGGAATTTTGGAAAAATGCGCAGGGGAATGCAAAAAAGCAGAAAGAGGCTAGGATGGTGTCATTGCATAGAGGAAAAATGTTATGTGTGGAAGAGGAAAAGCTAATGAACAGACATATCTGTTCCTTCTACATATGTTCTAACATACAATTATTCAGTTACATGACTGCATACTAAATTTTCCACTCTTTTTAACTGCAAGTCATAAAAGCCCAAACAGCACATCTCACAGTGTTGTATTGATATCTGCGTGGTTATAAACTGAAGGAATATTCTTATGATTTCCCATATATGACTAAGCAACAAGAACTGTATATTATGTTCTTCATGGTACAACTTTATTAATCAGGAGAGAGAGAGGGGAGAACTGAGAATTTATATTTCTGTCAGAAAATCTTTCCATTTCTTAGCATATTACACATAAAAATACATGAAAAATAGCATTATTTGTTACAACTCAGAATTCAACTTCAATGGCATAATACTTTAAATGGAGTACTCATTACTTATTCTTTAAATAGGTGGTAATAGAACATTTATTTTGATCTTCTTCAGTCAATTTCTGGTTTGATACCATCCACATCTTTTAGTGAAGACAGGCATGCTAATGTCCTTACTGTACTGACTACTACAAAACCAGGAATTTATGTGTTAACATGGAAACTCATTAATTTAGGCAAAAGAACATTTGAGTATTTCGTCTTGGCTCAATCATACATCCTAGGATTACAGAACGTCAGTGGTCTTCAAGTTCCAGAGCCATAGCTGGTCTTTGAACTTGAGCCATGAAGCTTTCTTGTTCATCAGGGTTTCTCCAGAACTTGGTTGGGATGTGGTTCTCACATTTAGCAGATTTCCTGTTCTGGCATCAGAAGCTCAGCTTGTGAAGGAAGTGAAGGTTCCTGCCTAACAGAAGACCCAGCTTCCCTGAGATTTTCAGTTAGATATTGAAACGGTCAGATATTCTGAACTGGGACCTGCCGGCAGCTGGAAAAATCAGCAAATACACCCATTTGCTTGGGTGCCTGAACAAGAGCAGAGGATGTTTGAAAATAAGATTTTCTGCCAGTATTAGAATAGGGCTCTCCTGTGCCTTAAGTAAAATATTTCAAGATTAATTCATTGAGCACCTGTTTACTTGCATGCCTGTAGACAAAAAGGAAGTGTAGAGCCACATACTCATGTGGCTGAATGTGCAAGATTTGAATCTGAGTACTATTGCAAATCACACAGGGATTTTAGTATAAAACAATCCTTGCAGATGGTAAGACTGTTGAAAAGGTATAGCATCTTTCTAGGGAAAAAACCCCAACAAACAGAACAATGAACAAACCCCAAACAAACCAAACCAGGATTAAGTATACAGTTTTTGTAGTAAAAACTGTGGGAAATGTATTCAGGTTTATGTGATAATTAGGTGGAAGTAAGGTTTTAAGGCTTCGGACCATATCCCACAGGCACTGCACCTTCAGTTTGAAGGCTGTCACAGAGCCAGTGGGCAGCGTTGTACATGCACTGGAGAATTATTCCCTACCCCCAGCCTGCAGTTGCTGGTGCTCTGAAACCATGAAGCAGCACACGTTCTGTATTTTTTAAGTTGGTTCTCAACATGATAGATAATGAAAAGGAATTTATTCGATTTGACGTTTAATAATTGAGTGCTGTGTCATTTATTTTTTAACCAAACTTTGCTACTCTTTTTTTCAAATGCATTTTTATGTTCAGAGAGGTCAAGCAATTCAGGCTTGGAGTTCCAAGAGTGACCAGAATTATTTTTAAAATGTGAAAAATAGGGATAATAGGTGAGGGTTTCTTTTGCTGCGTAATTCCTAAATCTATTTATTGTCTTTGCAAAAACTGTAATACTACTGCTGTAATTTGTGTAATATGTTTGTTTAGTTTCATTTGACCTCTTTAAGTTTATTTTAAAAGATTCTAATCTACTTCAGTAAGATTTACGTCACTTTATCAATCTGTGGCAGAACATAAAAGTAAAGGGGAGCAGGCTTATTCAAAATGCACAGGTTCAGAATGAGCAAAGGATATTACTTACTGGCTGACTTTAACCATGCTATTAGTGATGCTGATTTCATGCATTTAATCACGGAAGCATTTTAGTATATTTCTGTACTGTCCATCATTATATTTTCTGTTGAATGGGAGGAAACAAATACTGAAATTACCTAAACTTAAAATCTTTGATTAATGGATTTAATTAAAACTGGAATGTTGTTCACCACTCAAATTCACACCAAATCATCTGTTTCTTTTTCCCTTGGAGACAGAAAGAGCTACTATTAATTCTAACCAAGTGTTTTATAAAATAAATGAAAAATTAGATTTGCTTAAGCTTTTGCTGAGAACCCAGCTTTTGTGTGAAATGAAAGGTAATATTGTCATAAAAAGCTATCTGTTCTGTGTTTTATAGATGTTAGCAGCAATTTTTCACACAAGAAAAAAGCTAGCCCAGTTCCTGAAATATTTTCCTGTGTATGCACCCAAATTTAGGAATGTTTTCTTAATCAGTTTCTAAGTATGAAAATGAAATTATTTATTTTTACTTCAGTCATAGATTCTTAATGTGTGATGATTTTTTTTTAATGTGTTGAGGGGGGGAGGAGGAGGAGAGGAGGGACTGACAATGTTTTATAGTGACTGTACAGAAGATGTTGTGTGAGTAAAACCTTTAAAAATTAAGAAAGTGGGCACACTATTCACGAATTGTATCTCTTTACAGCATTAGTTCATGGAAGCAGTGAAAAGTTATCTTTACAGCTGGTTTTAATATGCAAAACTTTAAAAGAAGAAATCTTGCAAGGGATCAAAAGAATATTTGATAGTTTATTGTTATTAAATAGTAATATTTGACAAGATAAACATTACATTTTTATTCTAATTAGTGCAGTTGCTTAACAATTTTCTCCAAACACCTCAGCTGCTGTCTCTTGCATGATTTCAAACTTAAAGAAAATGGAATAGTTCGGATTTAAGTTTGCTGTCTGCAGCTGTAATCTGTGCAAACTCTCTGCACAATTTGAATGGCTATCTGAAGTGGTTTCTGTAAAGTCTGTGATTGTATGTAACTGCCACATATCTCATTCAATCTGCAGGGTAATGACGTTCGGATAATCCTTGGCCAGTTTGATGAGGAAATGGCTGTTAAAGTTTTCTGCTGCGTAAGTAGATCTATTTAATTGCATATCAGAATAAAGAATGCATTACATTTAGATGAAAAAAAAACATTTTAGCATAAGCATTTCTTCACAGGGTTCATCTCTGTCGAGGTTTATATCCTCAAGAGAGGTTACACATGGTTAGCTCCGATTTACTTTCAATAAAATACTTCATTCTTTACTTCAGTGGAATTTAGGCGTGGACTGCATGATTAGCTGCTTATTGCTGTCCTGTCATGGAATTAAATGCCAAAATGAGCTTGAGCACTTCTCTTCATGTCAGATACGGGGAAACACTTGTATGTGTAGCAGCAGATACAGAGAACTGTAGGATTTTAATCTTGTCCAAGGGTAGTGTTCTGCTGGCAATGTCTGCTCATATGTGGTTTTGCATGTTTTTCTTTGAAAGAATTTTAAGCAGTTCCTATACATGCTAACTGAGCAACCCTAATAATTTCTGCTACTCAAAATGTTGCTAATTGTACAGTTGTCTGTTACTGCTGTACATTTTACGTGTTTTATGTGAGAGCAAGTACTTGTTTGTAAAAAAAATAATGTTTAAAGTAAAAGAAGTGTGGTAAGTTCAGCATCGATAAAATTCCCTCTCCTTGCTATTTATCTCACACATTTTGATTGCCATCAAATGTAGTAGGGTTAAAATGTGGCTTTTTATTTGTAGCCGCTAAAAAAAAACAACAAAAAACCACCCCAAACAAACAGGCAGCTTTTAGTGGCCGAAATTTTCTATTTATATTG
The DNA here is from genome assembly GCF_000747805.2 of Chaetura pelagica. NCBI lineage: Eukaryota > Metazoa > Chordata > Aves > Apodiformes > Apodidae > Chaetura > Chaetura pelagica. Next base: position 3,955,408 of record NW_009952990.1, on the reverse strand, counting down.
AATTCTTAGTCTGAATAAAAAGATTCTTTCTGTATGAGCCAAGAACACAACAAATACAGTAGAAAAGCAATAATGATAACATTTACATTTCAAAGGGCATTTTTTAGTGTTCACTTAGAGAGACCTATCAAGTTACCTATCCAAGCAGAGAAAGGAAAGGCAGAAGTTCAAAATCTGAGTGCTGCAGGTTCTTCAGGCACATATTGGTTCATACTCAGCAGCTGTCCCAGTTGCTGGCAAAATATGGAAAGGAGATTGTAGAGTATTTTTAGAAGGAAAAAAATATCTTAGCATCCAGAAAAAAATAGAAAACATTAATTTCTTTTTATCCTTCTCATCTTTGATCATTCTTTGTACATAGCCCTTTTTGTTCCAGCATTTAAATTGGATTGTTGGAGATAATATCCCATTTTTTCCATGCCTGAAAGAAGGAATGGTCCTTCTGCAGCCCAGCTCCTCCTCAGTTCTCTTGTGGTTGGGCTGCTTTTCCTCAGGTGAGAGATCCTGGTCAGAACTGTCTTCCAAGCCAATGTTAGACAAGACACTGGCCTCACTCATGCCACTGCCCATACTATCTGGTTGCCTTCCTCTGCAATTCTTTTCCAAGTCTATGTGCATGTGAGGCCACTGAAGAAATGTCCCAGATGGGATGGATGACAGACAATGAGTATTTGCAGCAATCAAAATTTATTCCATACAACATTGGGGGTTTTAATTATTCTGAGCAAGAGGCATGAGTACAGTAAAAATGTAGGGAACCTGGGAGATAAGAACAGAAGTAGGATGCAAAGGGTATATTAGTAGTGAATTTACTACTTATAATTAAATCAGACAACAAAGGTTAACTGCTAAAATGCTAGCAACTTACTTATTATCAAATCACATACTAGGCCTAAAATATCAACCATCATCTTTAAAGGATCTTACAATGCTAATTCAATAATGAAGATTAATTGATGTTAAGTTTGCTAATAAAGACATTGAATGAGTAATATTTCTCACCCATGTCAGGCCACAGCTGGGTGTCCTTGGTCGGACTGCAACTCCCGAGAATCAGTCTCTCTGCCAGGCATCCCTGCTGGAGGAGAGAAGGTCCAGCAACTTCCCAGGGAAAGTGTATGGAGATCTTTTTTTAAATAAAAAATGGCACCAGGCTGTTATAGAATAAAGTGGATTGACTGCTGTCATTAAACCATTAGCCATACCTCCGACATCTCTCACTGTTGAATAAAAGGAAAGCAGTAGGAAAAAAACATGAAGGCCTTGTTCTCACCAAGCAAACTTTGTTGTTTCTCTGTTTGTTATTACTTTATCTCCATTTCAGGCCTCGCTGTGGCTGGGCTGAGCTTCGTGTTCTTCAACACCGGAGAGCAGCTGGTGTCATGCACATCCGCTTGGCCCTCTGCTCATACCTTTCCAGGTTGTTACCAGCTCAGTTTGCTGGGCCTTTTCCCTTCTCGTGGGAAGGCCTGTGCCTGCAAAACTGACAGACAAAAACCACTTGAATAAAAAAAAAAGGGGCTGAGGCAGGCATATTGAGAAATGGAGAACCCTGCTACAAGAAATCCTAGAAGTCCTCAGAGGAGCAGGGTGTCCTCTTACCTGCACTTCTCTTGTCTGAAGTCCTTCAGGTGGGGGCTGTCTCTTTCATCGCACGAAATTGTGCTGCAGCTTTCTGCAGCAAGGCTTTGGAACAAACATGGGAAGCGTGCATAACCCAGAGCAGCTTAAAGGGTGATGACTGCTTCTAAAGGACATTAGTGTCAAAAAATAAGGGGGATTTTTCTGGAGCCTGGAGAAATCTGAGAGATCGTGTGTTTAGGCTCATATAAATATATGAGAGCAGGAGACTGAATGCAGGAGAGGGCAGTTCAAAGTAGGTCATTTCTGTATTAATGATCTACAATAATCAGTAATCTTGTTATTAGTCATAAAATATATTGTTGACTCATATACTCCTACAGCTACACATCTGCCAGCACATTATTTAGATCTGTCCAATTTTTAAACCCCCTTCCCCGAGTGTATCTTCAGACAGATCTCCTGCTATATTTTGCAAGGTGGCTGATGTCAGTCAGAGAAAGGCTTTGGGATTTGTTAAAAGGAAGGTGCTGTTGTACTAGCACAAGATGTTTATTTTTTTTCTGATTGTGGTTGTAACTTGAATATAATTTGCTAATGATTTACGTAGGTGGGAAAATCTTTGAAGCCTGCCTCAGTTTTCTGTCTGGATACAACAATCATATGCTGTGAGGTTTTCTCAGGACATCCATTGGAGATTATATGCTCATTTTCATTCTGCCTGGCTATTTCCTCCCTTCCCTCCACTCCTTCCCCCTGCCTCCAACCACACACACACATAGAAGATGCAGAGCACATAAAGATAAGTGGACTAAAAGACTGTCAATTCAGTGGCAAACTTTTAAAATATGACAGGATTAATTCAAGCCAAAGGGAATGTTAGCAGGTGTTTTCTAGGATAATTTAAACAAGCTTAGCTATTCACTTAACACTAGTGTCAAAAAGCAGTTAGCAATTTTAATTCTATGGGAAATCTTAGCTTTCTAATGTTGTTTTCACCTTAGTGGGATGAATGTGATATTTTTCATGGAATAGAAATCAGTATATTTTGCTCAAAAGTTTACACTTAGGTAATCAAAATGGTCAGCTGTACTGAATAGTCATGATCTTTTTTTTTTTTTTTCATTTGAAATTGGATTAACATGAAATTGCATCTTCCCAATAAAAATTTCAGTTGTGCAGAAAATTTTATTCATAAAAGATTGTCATGGGGATTTTTCTAACATACTATCTTTAAGCCATAGACATAATGCTGTATAGTCATGCCCACATCAAGACTGAAGCCTAGTTGATCCAATTATCTGTCTAAAGACAATTAAAGAAGATTACTATTATGTATAGGTCACTGCATGACTTTCTTTTAGTAAACATTTAATAATAAGTAAGGCCAGGCTTAATCAGCATGGATGATACAAAAGGACTGGACTCTGTTCTCCTTAAGGTGATAGAGCTTTACTGCTGAGTCTCTGTTTAGGAATTAAAGGCACTGTTAATTTTTAATGAGAAACAGATGGAGGTTTATTGAGATTCAGAAGTCTATAGGCATTCTTGAGGGGTCAGATATGGGATGTGTCCATGCTGACGTAATGGAAACTTGATGGAAATTCAGTGGGGGTAAGCTTTTGCAGGTCCGTTTAAACAAACTACTAGTAATTATTTACTACACACAGAAAGATCTCTTACAGAAATTTCTTTGCCGTAAAGAAGCATCTCTGTGGATTCAAACAAAAAATGAAAAGTTAAAAAAAATTTAAATTTAGAATTCAGTCTTACAAGGATGGAAAATGTTCAGGACATTTTCCTGGCTGCTTGACAGCAACTCTGGGCTTTGCAGCCCTTTGTGAACTACTAGGAAACACATATGACTGCTTTATGCTGTTCTAATGCTATAAATCTCTTCTAAACCTTCACCTTACTCTTGTGTGCCAACAAATCTTGTTTGAAACTAAAACCTGTAAGTGGTGGTCTGTGTGCATTCAAGTGGTTCAAGAAAGTCTGGCAAATTTCAAGGAACTGTACCTTTTAAGCAGAAGAATAATCGCCACTTAGTAGAATTGACAGGGAGGAAATGGTGGCACAAAACATGATTTTTAAATAAGTCTTCTGTAGTCTAAATACTGAACACTAACAAGTGTGCTGTCACTAGAAACAATGACTGCATGGTCTTGGTGCTAAGCTTTGGAAGAGCCAATTTTGTTCCTTAATTTGCTTTCCCCAGACTATCCTTCAAGACCTACCATTCCACCAGAACTCAAGTGAAGAGCTGACAGCTCTTAAAGTGTTTGTTGCTTTTTTTTAAAACCGAATTCTTGCAGGATTGTGAAAGTTTCCATGCAGCCTTGTTGGGAATGATCCCTTGTTTCCAGGATGGCATTTCTGGCTCTTTTAAAATTTTAAATTTTCAGCCCGTATCCTAGGACATTTACAGACCATGCAGGAAACAGGCTCAAGTGCTTATGCAAACAGAAAATTTCCAAGAGCCCAAATTTCAGAATATTCCACAGCCAATACTTTCTTGCAACACACAAACTGATATTTCAATCAGTTTAGAGCAGGGAGAAACTAGAGAAGATTGTCCTTCCCTAAAAGCACTATTCTGTGTCAATCTGTGTTCTCAGCGATTTAAAAAACTGACAAGTAACAGCCACTATATTACTGAAAGGTATTGGATGCCCTCCTTGCGTAATGGAAACCCTTTTAGACATCAGAAAATATCACAGGATGGGATTGCTGTTTTCCTCACAGGTGAATTTGGGATGTGGTGTTGAAATAGCTGTAGCAGGAGTGGAGATGGGTAGAAGAGCAAAAGCAGATGTGTTTCTGGAAGGGTAGAATTAATAAGCAAGAGGAATTCCACAATCCACATGAATTACTTGTCCAAGTAAGATGTGAGATACAAGACACTGGGTTTCAGACAGGAGCCCTTTCAAGCAGTGTTGTAGACAAATGCATGAAATTCTATTTTGGCTGAACAAAAGCTTCTGCAACGAGGGGCCATACAAATCTGCTTTTTGCACAATACATTTATGAACTGAGTTGGCACAATTACAATAGCCTTCACAGATTTAAAGCCCAATTTGAATGTAGGTATTAACATATTTAGGAGGCTGTCCTATTTCATATGTTTTGCTATTCATTTTTATTTATCTGATAAATGTATGATCTTTGGGATATTTTGGGATATTTTTCAGAGCTGTTATGTTCTTAATGACTAATATGTCTTTGCATTCTCATAATTTCCTCCTTCTTTAACATTTTCTCTGAAGATGTAGCAGTTTTTCAGTTAAGAGCTCTAAAGTTGCATCATATATTTCCAAAACCTGGAATTTTTATCTTCTAAGTATGCCTTGTGTCTCCAGTATTGCTTATATTAGGAGCCGAAGAAGCACGAAACCTGCTGGTTTGAAATGGAGTCTGATTGAAATGTCAAAAGAAAAATATCTAGTTTCAAGCCAGTGAGGGAGACATCTGAGATAAAATTTGCTAATTTTATCTTAGAACACTCTCCACAATGGAATAGAATACCCATTGAGAATAGATCAGCTTTTAGGCACAACAGCATATGTGCCTGATTAATGAAGTATTTCCATTTCCTCTTATATGTGTCTGCTCTGTGTTGAAAGGAGATAATCATCATCTCAGTATCTTGGAGTACAGTGGGCTGTAATCAGTATTCAAACAATACAGAATTTCACCTTAAGAAATTTCTTGCTGGAAAAAAAAAGATAAATCACTGAGATTTGCTTGCTTTATCAATTTGCTGTTGATTCCTTTTTCTCAGAAGAAACCACTTGCTTCATGCCCCTGTGGTCTCCGTTTTAGCTCAGGCCTGTCATTTATATTTGCAACATTATAATTTGATGGTGCCTAGGATCTAAGTTTTCTTGTTAAGTTTTATTCTGCTTTATGTGGTCTCTCAGATGATATCAGGATAATAAATTAGTTTAAACATGGTAGCATAGTGGTCCTTCCACTCATGTAACAGTCAGGTTTTAGAGAATTTTCTGTGTAAATGCTTTGCCTTCTAACACCGTTCCTCTTTATCTCCCCTAGTTTTGCAATCCAGTATTTTATTTTCCTGTTTGTTTGGGGGTCTTTTAATAAAGGGCCTATTGATAGCAAAATAGGTTTTAGGAAATTATTTTCATGTCATGTGAATTTCAAAGATGGGAATCTTCAAGAAAGGAGTCTTCATTATTAGCAAGTGATTATTCTAAACCATTCAAAATACTTGTGTATCTTTCAATTATGCCATAATTTTATTAATAATGGAAAATACATGAACAAAGAACAATTATGTTCAGTATGTCTACTATAATGTTTATCAGCTTTAATATTTTTCTTCCTTTGTAGGCTTATGATGAAGAAATGTATGGCAGCAAATATCAGTGGATTATTCCTGGGTGGTATGAAAACCTTTGGTGGGAATCCTGGATTAATTCCTCACAATGTCTCAGCAAGAATCTTCTTGCAGCCATGGAAGGTTATATCGGAGTGGACTTTGAGCCTCTCAGCTCAAAAAGTAAAAAGACCATATCAGGAAGGGTTAGTATTTTTTCCTCCAACTATTTTATTGAAATCAATGTATCAGTTGTCTCACCAGTGTCTTGACACAGCAAAGTACTGAGGACAGAGATGGATTCTTCTAGAAGGAGAGCTGGCAGTCATCACAAACTCAAAGAATCACCTTTAAGACCATCAAGTCCCAACTGTTAACTAGCATTGCCAAATCCCTCCTTAAACCATGTCCCTAAGCACCACACCTACATGTCTTTAAGTTACCTCCAGGGATGGTGATTCATGGTTAGTCTCATCTTTCTACTGGTTTGCAATTTTACAATGTTTAGAAATCAGTTCCAGTTCTCTACAGGGTAAGGATGCAGAGAAGTCCCTTGCCACAAATCTGTCCTGTTCCTTCCTTAAGAATATTACAGTTAAATGTACAGTAAATCTTTAATTACAGTGTACAATACCACATGCTGCGTCTTGTCAAGTTAAATAATTCAGCACAGAATCAGAGAACTTTTATATTTAAACCTAATCCTGCAATTGGCTAATTTCATTGGTGATGTATGCCTCTCAGAACTAGGGGAGTGTGGGGTGTGGGTCTTCTTTTGAATATGTAAATATGTGGTATTTCCAAAAAGTATATAACATTTCTAGAATTGTTTGGATTGGGTTGGAAGGGACCCTAGAGATCGTCTACATCCAACTCCCCTGCATGGGCAGGGACACCTCCCACTTGCCCAGGTTGCTCAAAGCCGTGTCCAACCTGGCCTTGAATACTTCCAGGAAGGAGGCATCCACAACTAACTTCTCTTAGCAACCTGTTCCATTTTGTCACCCCCCTCACACTGAAGAACTTCTTCCTAATGTCTAATCTAAATCCGCCCTCTTTCAGCTTGAAACCATTACCCCTCATCCTATCACTACATGCCCTTGTAAAAAGTCCCTCCCCAGCTTTCCTGTAGCTCCTTCAGGTACTGGAAGGCTGCTATAAGGTCTCCCCAGAGCCTTCTCTTCTCCAGACTGAACAACCCCAACTCCCTCCGCCTGTCTTCACAGGAGAGGTGCTCTAGCCCTCTGATCATCTTTGTGACCCCCCCTCTGGACTTACTCCAACAGTCCCATGTCCTTCTTGTGTTGGGGGCTCCAGAACCAGGCACAGTACTCCAGGTGGGGTCTCATGAGAGCAGAATAGAGGGGGAGAACCGCTTCCCTTGACCTGCTGGCCACACTTCTTTTGATGCAGCCCAGGTCACGGCTGGCTTTCTGGGCTGCAAGCGCACATTGCTGGCTCATGTTGAACTTCCCATCAACCATCCCCCCAAGTCATTTTCCTCAGAGCTGTTCTCAATCCATTCCCCACCCAACCTGTAATTGTGCTTGAGATTGGCCCATCTGAGGTGTAGGACCCTGCACTTGGCCTTCCTGACCTTTGTGAGGTTGGCATAGGCCCATTTAATCATAGAACAAATTCATGTGAACTCTGATCAGTGAATAAACATGCCTGATTTTGCTGCTTTTCGTCTTTTTTTCATCTGTCTGTCGTGCCTTGCTGAGAGAGCACAAAAGGCAACTTGACATACAGGCAACTCATCATAAGTTGGCACACCATAAAGAGCGTAGTAAACTTGTAAAACGTAGACAAATTGCCACCCAGATAATTTCATATTAAGCAAATTGTTGATCAAATAAAGGTTATCAGATTTGCATTAGCCTATAAAGTGTAATCAGACCACTAATTTGCAGGGATGCAGATTTGTTCTCTGATCTACTGTTACAGCTCACCAGTGTGCTGGTACCTTTGGTTGAACTGAAGCCTTTTGTTCAATAATAAGTTTTCCTTCATAAAGAGAAGCAGAATAACTGATTTTCAGTCTCTCTGGCCCCTAAGTTACTATCAGTCTTGTAAGTCAGGCAGCACACGTTTCAGCACTTTTTTGTAATTTTGATTTCTTTCTTGATTTTTGCTTTGGTGGCCTTTCTATATTAGCCACACAAGTCTCTAAATTGAAGGGTGCAGTTCAAGGTGTAGTTTTGGATGCAAATATGTAAAATGTTAAATATGGAAATAAACCTGATTTTTTTTCTCGTCTGCAGACTCCACAGCAGTATGAAAATGAATACAATGCTAAGCGTGGTGATGGGCAATCCAGCAAATTTCATGGTTATGCTTATGATGGAATATGGGTGATTGCCAAGACCTTGCAGCAGGCAATGAAATATCTGAATGCCACCAACAAGCACCAAAAAATTGAAGATTTTAACTATACAAATCACAAACTTGGCAAAATTTTTCTGGATGCCATGAATGAAACCAACTTCTTTGGAGTAACGGTAAGTGCTAAACAGATACTTGTGGAGAGGAGGAGGTTTGTGATTTTGTGTCAGTAGCTGAAGCAAGCATTAAATTTTAAATTCTCTTAAAAAAGAAACACAGTTGTGTGTTTCTTCTATCTTCAGAGCTTCCACAGTTTTGCTTAATTTTAAAAATTAATGTTCTTATTGCCTTGAGTCTCTTGCTCATTACCTGTCTTCTGATGCCAAGTGATGACACTGTACAATCCCTCAGTTATCACATTTTTAAGCATGGATATAATCTGAATTAAGAACTGAGAGTGGTCTCAGGGGAACCACAAGTGTTGCAAGCTGCAGTAACCTTTTAAGTCACTGTTTTAGCAGTTGAGGAGTAGCTTGAATGGCATCTGAAAATACTTCCCATTGCTCTCCATAATTGTTTTTTTTATAATAGGTTATAGTACACCAGTGTCTCCAATTCCAATGCTTTAAATCCTAAATATTCTTATAACATAATTCAGTTGCCATTCAAGTGTATTTAAAATTTGTTTTGTTTTGTTTCAGTCAAGTTTGAAGCATGTTGACTATGACTTAAGAACTGGTCACATGTAGTAATAATGTCATTCTAGTTTCTATTGAAAATTCATAGTAATATTTTTGTTTCAGTGACATCGCTTCTAGTTTCTAGAAGAGTAAGATGGGCAATAGGAATGTGGACCTAAGACTTCTTAATTGCTTAATTGCATTTGAGGCAATATCAGTCAGAAGTTAATGGTGCATGTGTGTTCAGGAGCGTGCAGAGCCATATTCCTTCACCAAGAGATGTGAGGAGACTCCACAACTCTTCTTCAGTTTCCAGTAGTAGAAAACAAGGAAGTTACTGGAACATCATTAGGCAGTGTAGTTGGGTTGCAACATGACTAGGTAAGGAAATCAGGGTTTAAAGAAATGTGTATTTTAGTGGTGCACAGAAGGAATCCTTTCAAGCACCTCCTTGCAGCAAGAGCATGCAGAAGGTTGACAACATTTCAACCATTGCTTGTCAGAGTCTGTCTGCAATCACTTTAAATTGTCTTAGGTATCAGTTAACCTCAAACACATGTTGAAGTAGCGGAAGGTTGTCATACATGTCATGAATTGGTTCAAGAAGGAAATGCCTATTTATAGACATCAACAATAAGTTCAAGCTCAACTTTTTGGCATTTTTGTTAATTGCTGAAGAAGCCCATCTTTGGTATCACATTGCAATTGAAAGTGATTTAGGATTTGTGAGTAAAAAACAATCATATGTCAAGAGACTATTAGAATCTATTTGCCTGTACAATATGAAGTTTTCTTTCTTTTTACACAGAATTTGATTGATGGTTTCAGGGAAAGAATTGTGCAGTCGTGGGGTATCCCAAATATATCCATAGCAGAACTGGATCTTTGATAAAATTTACAATCAGTAGCAGCTATAAACCAGACACTGCAGGGACTCAGACATCTTTGTCCTGAGTGATTCCAAGTACAGAATCTCGCAATGTGGGTGAAATTGTATATTGCTATGCAGGTCCTTTTTTAAAAAACAAATTATTTCCCTGTCTTAGCCTTTTTGCCTGCTGGTTACTCTTGACAGCCAATTATGGTAAAATTGATGGATTTCATTAGCACTGCTTAATGGCCCTGCACTGCTCCATCCCACCAAAAAAAAATCCAAGACCTCTAGGATGAAGAAGGCTCTTTTTTATTAGTTTCAGAGATACCAGAAGAAACTCATATATGAACTATGTCCCTTTAGGGAGGGAATGAATCAAAGCTTCACCAACCTTATTCAGCTGTGTTTACTTACTTTATTCCCTGAGATATAATGCTTTTTAAAGAGATTACAATTGAATGGTTAAGGTTGGAAGGAACTTTAAAGATCATCAGGATCCAACCTCCATACTATAAGCAGGGACACCAGGCTGCACAAAGCCTCATCCAACCTGTCCTTGAACACCTCCAGGGAGGGGGCATCCACAACCTCCCTGTGCAACCAATTCCAGTGCCTTACTACCCTCATGGTGAAGAATTTCTTCCTAATATCTAACCTAATTCTACCCTCTTTCAGTTTAACACCATCACCCCTTATCCTATCACTACCCTCTCTGTCTTCTCTAGGCTGAATAGCTCCAACTCTCTCAGCCTGTCTTCATAGCAGAGGTGCTTCAGGCCTCTGATCATCTTCATGGCCCTTCTCTGGACCCTCTCCAACAGCTCCATGTCTTTCTTGTGCTGAGGGCCCCAGAGCTGCACACAGTATTCCAGGTGGGGTCTCACCAGAGCAGAGCAGAGGGGCAGAATCACCTCCCTGGCCCTGCTGGCCACACTTCTTTTGATGCAGCCCAGGATGCAGTTGCTCTCTGGGCTCCAGCACACACTGGCAGCTCATGTTGAGCTTCTCTTCTAATACAACCTCCAAGTCTTTCTCCTCAGGACTGCTCTCACTCAATTCTCTCCCCAGCCTGTATCTGTGCCTGGGGTTGCGCTGACCCAGGAGCAGGACCTTGCACTTGGCCTTGCTGCACCTCATGAGGTTGGCATTGGCCCACCTCTCCAGGCTGTCTATGGTGCTTTGTAAAATGTTTCTCTTTAAGATTGATCTACTGAGTCATCATGACAATGTACAGCCCTGGTAACTCCGGTCATCATATTTCTTGTTCCTATAATACTGTTGTGGTTTGAGACAACACGACAACAAAGAAACAGCCCCAAAGGACAAGGAGGGATCTTCACTGATTAAGGTCCTGGACAAAACAGACTCGACTTGGGGAAAAAATAGTAATTTCACACTAATCAAACACACACAGGGCAGGGCTTGCATGTGTTACCCCACCCCTCCCTTCTTCCCAGGCCCAAATCCTTCTGTTCCTGGTTTCTCTCCCTCCTTCCCCCCAGCAGCACAGGGGGACAGGGGATGGGGTTTGGAGTCACTTCACAGGCTGGTGGTTCCTGCTTCTCCTTCCTCCTCAGGAAGAAGGATTCCTTACAGTCCTTCCCTGCTTCCCCACGGGGTCCCTCCCATGGGATAGAGTCCTCCACAAACCTCTCCTTCCTGAGTCCTTCCCACCAGGCCCGGAGCTGCTCCAGCCTGGGCTTCCCACAGAGTCACGGGGGCTTTGGGAACA
>NW_009952990.1:3900639-3943821 GCF_000747805.2 Chaetura pelagica | reverse complement strand
CTGGCCCAAGTCACCCCTCCTGGCCCTTTCAGGGAATGTCCCACCACGTTCCCCCACGAGTGCAGGGGCACAGCTGCCATCTCGCCATGGGCTGCAGGGAAACTTCTGCTTGGGCACCTTCTTCCCCTTCTTCCTCGCTAAACACCAGGATCTTCACCCCAGGACTTTCTTTCACGTCTCCAGCACAGCTCTTCTTTCTCTCTCGATCCTTCTCTGCTCAGGTGTTACATTGGTTCTTTCATATGTTAATCGCAGAGGCACATCTGTTGTTCCTCTAAGGGCTCCTTGGCTGGGTTTGGAGCAGGGGGAGCTTCTCAGCTTCTTACAGGAGCCACCCCTGGGGCCTTTCCCCCACTACCAAAAACCCACTAAACCAAACTGGCACAAATACATTCACAGAAACATTTTAATCAGAAAGATATGGAGAGAAGAAATTATATAGTGGCTATAGTTTCTTAGAATATCATTAGATCAAACAATGCTCAAATTTTTCCATACAGTGTGAAGAAGAAATGTGTAGCAGATATTAGAAGTTTTGCACTGAAGTGCTCAGAAAGTTGAAGGAACAGATTGTTTCCTACCAGAAATATTGATAAACTTTTTTTTTTCCATCAGTCTAGTAAATTGCTGTAATTTGTGACCTAATTAAAACTTTCACTGGAATATAAGTTTTCAGTATTGGAATGCCAATTCTCATTTTAATATATTTTTTTTTCAGAAAAGATATTTTAGTATAAAAATGTTACAATTAATGTTTAAGAAACTTACTCTAAGCAGAAAAAAGGACATTAATGTATTCTAGAGTATCTATGCAGAATAGAAAATGAGTTTCTGGAAAAAAAAATAAAAGGAAAGACTAAATCTCATCAATCTTCAGAAACTTATCCAATGATATTGTAAAATATGTTGTTAATTATTGGGTAAGAGAAAAAGGTAGACAAGATGCTGTAGACAAGGATCTAAAAATTCAAAATCTATCAAGAAGAGGGATCTTCATGCTTTGTGATTATAAGGTATAAAAAACATTCTGTCATAAATAATAAATATCTTTAACTAATTTTCATTTTCTTTGACATTATTTATAGGAAGACATAAAAAATAAAAGCACTGTTGAGTGGTGGGTTCTGTGGCCTTTTTAAACAATTTTGAAAAGACTTTCTGGGAGTAAAGTGTGCTAGTTCTGAATTGCACAGAATGTCATTCTTGCAGTTTTCTGGGGTTTTTTGGTTTTTTTTCTGTTCTTTTGTTTGTTTGTTTTTTCTTCTTTGTTTTTTTCTAGAAGAAAACAGTAAACAGTTTAGGCTATTAACCAGAGACTTGAAAGCACTAATCCTCTTTTGTGCATCAGAACCTCAGTACATAGATGCCACTTTTTCTAGTTTTACTGTCAGAAATGTATTTGAAAGAAAATTATAGTTATTCCTTAAAAATCCCTGAAGGTTCTGCTCTTTTTCTGGATTATTTCTTTTTCCTCTTAGCAAAATGTTTTCTTCTTTTATTTTTCCTTCATGCTTATCTGACTTAAAGTCATGGTGATTACCATATAATGTCTCTTGTGTTTTGAAACGTATATTTGGTGTTTTATAAGGAAACAGTAGTATAGAATCACAGAATCATATGGTGGTTTGGGTTGGAAGGGACCCTAAAGATCATCTAGTTTCAACCTCCCTGCCATGGGCAGGAACACCTCCCACTGCACCAGGTTGCTCAAAGCCCAATCCAACCTGGCTACTGCATTTTTCAAATGTAAAATGGATACTGTTTTACAGGTACAAAAAAGACTTTGTGATGAGAAATGCAGTATAAACACGCAAAAGACCTGCAGGAATGTTCCTACAGTTTTGTTAATCTGAATGTCCTAATTATGCAGTCAGATCCCCTGGCTGTTTTCAAACCAATTAAGGCACAGTATGTTTAGAATTGTCTCAACGAGGACGGACGAGCTTTCAGGGTAGGAGTAATTTTGATTTGGAACTATCTAGACTTTCATGGTTTACATTTTTCCAATTCCTTTCTTATCAAAGCATTTACTTATTTAATGGGAAAGGTATTGAAACAACAATGGCAAAAAAAGTCTCTAAGAGGATTCTAAACAATTTTTTTCACTTTTCTTAGTCCAGTCAAGCCCTAATGTCTTATAAACTGCCAGATGCCTGTTTAATTTCTAAATACCACAGTATCACAGTAATGTCATGATTGGAAAGGACCTCTTAAATCACTGAGTCCAACCATCATATCACAAAAAAAACCCCAAACCAACACAACCAAACCAACAACAAACAAACAAACACAAAAAAAGCAAAACAACCCATAACTTTGGTGTCTAGAGCATGCCCTGAAGTGCCACATCTGTGCCTTTTTTGAACACCTCCAGGGATGGTGACTCAACCAGCTCCCTGAGCAGGCTGCTCCGGTGCCTGACCACTCTTGCAGGATAGAAAGTATTCCTGATATCCAGTCTTATCCTCCCCTCCTGCAACTTCAGGCCATTTCCTCTGGTCCTATTGTTATTTACTTGGGAGAAGAAGCCAACACCCACCTCACCACACCCTCCTTTCAGGTAGTTGTAGAGGACAGTGAGGTCTCCCTGCAGTCTCCTTTTCTTCAGACTAAACAACCCTAGTCCCCTCACCCACTGCTCATATGACTTTTTTCTCTTGACCATTCACCAGCTTGGTTGCTCTTCTCTGGACATGCTCCGGCACCTGAATGTCCTTCTTATATATCCCTTTTCTCAAATAGTACATGTTCTTTCTGATAACCTGGTGTAATGTCATGAACGTTACCATTCTCCGTGGTTTATGCCTGAAGTCCTGTAACTGTTGCAGTAGGGTATTCTGTTGCTTGAGTTTATTGCTATTATCTGTGTTTATAAATCAGCCTTCAGAATTGTTAATTTATTTCTCATCCTTATGGCCTTCTATTATTTGTGTGTAATGGAAAAAGAATTACAGTGGAGGAGAGATAAAATTAAATGCAGTGTTGTCATTTCTTTTATGTCAGCCAGAGACTCTAGCACAGTAGGATAAAATTCCATCACAGTAGCTGCTTCAGAAATGAAAGCAAAGCCATGAAATACCTTTCAGACTGTCCCAGGCATTCTGTGTTTGAATGGATCCAGTCATGTTTCATAACTGGAAAAATATTTATTGATATGAAGTTCATTTTGTATTTTGATGCTGTTTATTTCTGAAGACAGATTTCATCATCTTGCCTCCACTTTCTAGGCTTCAGTAGCTACTGTGTTGTACAGGATTTCAGAAATACAGGAGATGTCAGTATCAGAACAGGGAGAAAGTATTTATTTCATGTCATCCTGGAAAAATAACATACCCGAAGACTGTTAAATTAAGGAATATGCCAGTCTTTGGCAGAGAGTCAGATGGAACTGCTATGGACTTCTGCAGAGTGAATTCATACGTAATATGGGGTTCTCACAAACATTTCTGTAGTGGCATTGATCGGTGTGGTTAATTTTGCACGAACAGTTCTGAATTAAGCTTCAAGAGCTATTTATAGCTGGAGTCAGTTTTTCCTTTTTGGCATGGCTGAGGTAGGGCAGATAGTAAAAGTATTGGTAGGAGGGCATAAATTTTAATAAAGTTACTTCTTTTTAATCTAGAATAATGTTTTAAAAGGACACTTATAAAGGGAAGCTACGTGGAGGTTTAGTGTGCAGTGGAATACTTCACACTATTAAGATATGAGTTCCTGAGAGATGCTTTTGATTGTTGCATCGAATTTGACTTGGTCTTAATTTTGAGCATTTGAAAATTTGCATTTGGCCATTAGCCTTATATGGGTGATTTGGAGGAGTTCAATAAGATAGCAAAACTCATAGTCAGGAAACTATTTATATAGATAATGTATGCATGCATGTACATGCATATGCTCACAACCCCACATGTCTTTTGTCAGATCTCAGTTTTTTCCGCACTTCACCCCATGGGTTATGAGTGTGAACAAGTCTGAACTTAATGCCTTGTTGCTTCCTGTCAGTTTTTTAGAACTTGCTTCCTTTTAAAGTGTTTCTTGTGCAGCACAAATAAAGCAACTACTTGGGGTCTAGCTGTGTGCAAGACGTCCTACATGTCTTTTTGGTATTCCTGAACCTCCAGTCTGACCTTCCCACAGTGGAGACAAACATGGTGAATCTCTTCGTTCCCTGCTCCCTCCTGACTTTCAGTGCATTATCCAACAGAGATGAGCAACACAGTGGGTTAGTGAAATAATTTGCTTTTATAAGGCAGATTCATTTAGGAGTCTCCTCTAAACAGAGATGCTAAAGTGAGCCATCAGCAAGTTTGCACAGGGTCATAAATAATGTTTGCTCATTAGGAAAATCCAGTGCAAATGTTTTCATCTGCCAACAATGTAAAATTGCATACAGAAGGAAATCCTAACTTTTGAAAGTGAGAACTGAAATTAACTGTGACATTTCAAGATTAGCCCTCCAGCTAATCAGCAGCTGATGATTTAATGGATATAGTAGGTGGCAAATAAAAAAGGTTTTAGTCTAAAGTTGTAGAACACTTATTACTACATCTGTCATTCTAATAGATGGATATTTGATGAAAATAATTTAACAACATACATTTACAGAAAAGCTAGTGAAACATTTTCTGAGATCTGCCTAATATATTTTATCTTTCTCCGCTCTATATTTCATTTTGTCTGTATCTAGATATAATACATAATATGCCCCAGAAGCTGCTTGGTGCTCTTTTGCGTACAAAGAATGGAAGTCCCTACAAATAATAAAGAAACAAAGCTCTAGTGATAGTGATTGCATTGGCTAAGTGGTGGTGCAGGTTTGTGCTTCACAGGAGAGTTCTCCTTCAAGCTTCTGAAGAAAAAAAAAGTGTATTTTAGTAGTTCCCCCACCTTAGTTTATCTAAAGTGTGCTTTGCTTTGTAGCTGCCTGCTTTCAATAAAATTTTCTCTCTTTTGTTTTTGTTTTCTCTTGTTCTTTTTTTTTCTGTATTCATTGAAGTTGAATGATGAAAGACTAAAGAAAAAATAAAATGTACCTAATTTGGCATCTCTGTCCTGCTTCAAATCAGCATTTAAGCTGGAAGATTGTGTCAGTGGCTTTAAAGAGAGTTTTCAAAACAGTTTCTTCCTCTGCCAGTTGATTTTATCTAAGGTTGGTATTGAGGGTTATTTTAAAAAAATTTAAAAGATACTGAAAGAGAGGCAACCTGTGTATGCTGGACAACCAACATTTGAACTGCAAGTTCTGGTATCTCATATAAGTAGGAGATGTTTTATCATGATGGTTAGATGGCCTTTTTTGTTCTATTTAGACAGATGCACTAGGTAGATAAGGTGGTTCTTTGCCAACCCTCCAGCATGTATTAGAAAAAGAAGGAAAAGTATTATGTACTTTCTTTCATTGTGGTAAAGTCCTGTGCCTCACTTCTCCAAGTTCTTTTTGATGAGAGATAGGAAATATGTTTTTAAAAGGTGATAGAATAAAAATCTTACGAACACTTACAGGGAAGTGACTCTTGGAATAAGTGTAACAATGAGATGTCATTTCTGAAAATTAGAAAAAAACCTGGAGTAGCTACACCTGTCTATATTGTGGCTTCAAACCATGACAGTGTCTTATGATCACAGGCAGATGAGACATCACTGTGGATCTCTAGTGATGATCCTATATCAGCAAGAGAACATGCACAACATGTCTCAGTTCTCCATGTATAAGCCTGTGTAAAAGAGTTAAGGAGTTACAATATCTGCTGTAAGAGCTGTTTTGACAGAGACTCTCCTGCAATTATAATTCAAAATGGAAAATGTGGTGCAAGATGTTGGTAATATTTAGAATTTCTAATTTTCTGTTTGTGAAATGTAGCTATTTCTTTCAGTGAAACTGCAGCTGTAACCTCCCAAGGAAGGACTAGAACACTGCTGTAAAGGGAGGTGCAGGAGGAAAGTTATGCGTAATGGTGCTTTAATTGCCTTGGGACCTTTAATTGCCTTGGGACTTGATGCAGTTCTTGGTAGCACATCATGTGTTAATTAGTACAGTAGCCTAACAATTGTATAGCACAAGTTAAAATTATTTCAAGCCCCGTTAAAGTATTATTGCTGTAAAGGAAGACTACTCCTTCCCTAGGAGAGACTGGGATCTGAATGGGGAGGCCTGTGGGAGAGGAATTAAATCTGTAGCTATGTCCCTACCCTCCACCCACTTTTTAACAACAATCTGGGAAAGGAAGATTGCAGAAAAGGGTGCATTTAGGAGAAAATAACGGGAAAGGGAAAGATTTCCTGGAAGGCTTCAATATAATCTGCATCACTGAGCAGCTCTGAGTTTCCAGTCTCCAGTGCCTCTTGTTCTGATTTGCTTAATAGTGCATAGAGTTTAATGAAGATCTCACCTGACTCTGTGTTTCTTGAAACTGATTTTATTGTCCTTGTTGAGGAGCAGATCACTAACAGGTGATATTCATTCCATAGAAATATGTCCAGATATAGACATATATGAGTGGGCCATCTGTTTACTAGATGGACCATGTAAGTGTTTACTAGATGGAACATGATGGCCCTAAAGAGCCAGCTACTGTCTTTTACTGGCTACCTGTCAGATGGTGTGTGAACCAGTCAGGTACAGGCTTGCACAGGCACAGCTGAATCGTGCTTCTGGGTGAGTTTTTGCAGAGGTGCAATGACATAGAGGCAAAAAGAGAGAAATTATGAACCTTCCAGTGATAGCATTTTCCAGCAGTATATATACTGCTGCATTTAGTGTCCTTAAGAGAATTTAAAAATATTGATGACATATTTAGGGATACTACTGTTTCTGTGTGCTACCTTTCCATTTTAAATGAGAGGAGAAGACACCTTCCATGGGTGCTTCTAAATCCTTAGCTGCCCAGTGCCTTGGAGATGAAATTCACCAAACGTAGTACAGCCTTCAGTTGCAGCATATTATCTCAGTATGCACAGTGATCAGAGCAGCAAGATTAGTTATCCTGCATCAGCCTCAGTCTGCAAACATTTCCTCACATCTACCTTAATTTATCTCCCTTTCCTCTAGAAGAGAGAGCACTGCAGAAATACCTGAGTTAGCTTAAAATTTGAAATGTGAATGCCTTTCCATCATGACTCTAGAGTTAAAAAATACTGGCATTTTAGAGAAAAGATATTTTCAAAATGTTATAAAACTGAATTCCTGAGTGCTGCAGGGTATTACAGCTCTTGTTTTATTTTCCATGGGAACAGATGTTAGCCCTGCTGCCTTGGGATCGTTCCAGCTCTGGTAATACCACTTTGTGTACCTAAAACTCTCACTGAGGTTTCAGACAGATAAGGGAGTTGCTGTTTACTAGCTTTGCACTGGGACTCTTCTGGGACAATAAATGCCATAAAGATGCAAAATTTTAGTATTATTATTCTCACTTCTTTTATTAGATATTGCATTTTATTATTATTTCACTGTACAGGCAAAGTATAGTAAGATTTTACTGGCTTGATCCTGTTCCTGTTTCAGTCAGTGGAAAATCTCTTTTAACTTCATTGTGAGCAGGGGGGATTTATATTTGTGGATATAACTCAAAATCCTTTTTGCCCACAGAAAATTTAGAAAAAAAATATTATTCTGAAATGCTTTCTAGAATTAATTAATATATTTTAAGAGTGCTAATCAGTTGTAGTGCTGTAAATTAGTACTGAATGATTAGACACAAGAGCTTGTTCAAGCACATTTGGAGAATGCCTCTAGATAGTGTACTATGTGGAATTAGATGACTCAGATGTCAAATAAGTATGAGCGATTGAAATAATGTGGTGGAGTATAGCAATTTAAAAAGTAATATCTAGTGATGCCTATAAAAGGCTGCAACTTCTAATGCAGATCATGTAAATTAAAGAAACACTGAATATTTTAGCAATCAAGTTTGCTCATTGTATATTTTTCTGTGTAATTCTTAACTGGATATAAAAGATTTGGGGTTCTGAAACAGTAATATGGAAAAAAGATAAAGGAGAAATTTCAGAAAGGGTACAGATAATATTATGAGGACTAAAATAATAAGAAAACTGTCCATAAAATAGTTCATTAAAATCTTAAGAATATATTTTCTACTGTCATTTGAAAAGCTGTTATTATACCACTCTAAAATCTTCTTAATATCTTTTTTGTTTTAAGTATTGAGAGTTTAGTGAAATATTAAAGCACATAAATGGTAAATATATTTCTAAATATGCCAAAATATTAAAGCAGGTTCATTCAGGGAATAAATTATAAAGTATAAAATTAGTTCAAAATGGATTATGTTAATGCTTTACATCACTAATTTGGATTATTTAATAAAATAAGTAAAAGAAGTACATTTTTCTGATAATTTTTCCATCACATTTAGAAAGATCTGTTGATTTACATTAACTGGACTGCTTCTCTCTGTTGTTGAGTAGTTGCATGGCAAACTTTGTGTTCTGTTTTCATCTAGGTTACCCCTAGGTTACTGAGGTTACTCCATCAAGTGTTCATTTAAAAAAATCTTTTAAAAGGTGTCTTTTTTGCCTTCAGTGCAATGACCCACATTGATGCTACAAGAATTAGAATTTAGCCTGATGGGAATTTTTCAGTGTACATAAGAGAAAAAGTTTCCTTGGAGAATATTTTGCAATGTGACACTTTTACTTTCTGACCAGAAAAAAAAAAAAAAAAAAAAAAGTTGTTGTTTTTTTTATTATTATATAAAAACTTATTCTAATTCTCTCTCCATAATGCAGTACTTCTGAGATTTTGGCTTCACCAATTAACATACCCTTTGCTTCTGTTAATCTTTGTGACAGCTCAAGGCAAAAATATTCCTTAACTTGAATAAAGCATTTTGCTGAGTGTGAATCCACCTGTAATGTTAGAAATTGTGTTATTAGCTGGCTTAGCCTGGAGATGCTCTGAGGTTGTCAGGTCTGATGTTCAATGGGTTATATTTTCATACATCACTGCTTCTCTTTTGTGGCAGTCATGATTTCTGTGATGAACTAGTTCTCCTTGGAGAGGTGCTCCAGTTGCAAATACGATTCTTGAAGCCTCCAAGCATTTTACTGAGGCTCAGGAAAATTAAACTATTACAATTGCATTTTTAGTAGATTAATGCAGAGTACATTTTCAAATAGTTTTATTATCTTTTTGGAATCAGCTTTTAAGATCTGTGTTATTTGTTACCTTCTGCTCACAACAGGTTGTTGCCTCAACAGTTGCTGGTGATGAGGATGTTTTTTGAATTATCTAGCCTCTGTTGCAGCTATGATAAGATACTCTTCATTTGTAAGTTTTCATAATGCTTCAAAGATCTTGCACTTTAGAAGAGTATATGGTATTGTAGGACTTCCCCCTTGGAGTACTTCACAAAGAAACTTGTAGAAGGGTAAGAGGCAGAAAGTGCAGCAAAGCCCCTTCAGTCTAGGACAGCATGGTCTGCTTCTGCCGAGTCCCAGCTTCACACCTGACATGGCAAAACGGGGGGCCACCAGAGGCAGGTCTTTGCAAGCTAAAGTAGGCTGTAAATGATCTCAGGAGTCTGCCTACTGAGTTATCACGCACCTTATACCTGGTCCGTAATGACAGCTGAGATTGTCAGTGTATGAACCCAAAACACGGGCAGGAAGAAGGCTGCTCTGTCATTTTGTCATGAACTGTTCTAATTGAATCTAGAGCCCATCGTGTTTCACTTGTTGAATCTTGCTGTGTGACAATGATTTTTCCAGTTAATGACCTCAAATGCACCAAAATTATAACCATGCCCACTAACCACTGTGAGGAATCAGACTATTCTTTTAGAGTAGGGGTTAAAGAGAAGTTCACATATCTTTGTGTTGTTAATACAATCTATATTTCTGTATATCCAGCCTCCAACATCTAGCCAAAGCTTCATGAAACCTTATTGCCTTTCCTAACAAGTCTTTCTGCCTCTCATCCAAGAACTTGTTGGACTACTTTAAATCTTGTGTATGTGACTAAGATAAACAAAACTGTACCCAGCTCCCTCACTTATGTGTGGTCAAGCCTTTTAGCTTGAGTGATCCTTCACTCTAAGCATAACCTGCACAGTTTTGTTGTCAAGCCACTAATGTAGTATTGGTAGGTGTAATAACAGGTAATCTAGTTGAAAATAACCCATCTCCAGCTGAATCAACATCACTTACGTCTTAAGAAAGAGCTCATGGCTAAACAACATCACAGCTAATGTGATTAAAGTGTCCAGGGCTGATGTTTTCTCATCACTACAGAGAACACTCTACATGTTGAAATGTATATGGTACTCTACATGGTGAAATGCAGAATTCTGAGTGTAACTGTAATAAGGACAAACGGAAGAGTTTTCCAGAGTAAATTAACAAAAATCAAGAAAGTACAGAGAATTATTTGAAGAAAGGTTTGGCCATATACTGTATTTAAAAATAAGACAAAACTATCATGTTTTTCCATCTATGATGGACTTACTTTTTTGTTAGTTTGTTTTTAGTCAGATCTATTACCAGAAAGCATAAATTAGCTATCTAGGAGCCAACCTTTTAATTAGAAAACTTTGAAAAACACAGCTATGGACTATTTTATACCTTGTAAATGCTATCCCTTTTATAGCTTGCAAATTGAGTCCCAAAAACTTCTGTTGAAATTCTTCTGCCTGTGTGATTTCAATTCTGCCTATTTGTTCTAGCTGCTGAATTGGACAGTGGTTCAGTTATGTTTGAGCATATAATTAGAATGATGTTGTGCATAAGCAGTCATCATTATCAGTGCAGCAAAATACACAGAGCTAAAAGCCACAGCTAGAGACTGCAATGAATGTTATTCCAGGAGTGAGAGACAGTAGCAGAGTGCCTGGCAATTTTTCCTCCCTCCCTTAGCCACCCTCCACAAAGAGGGTCCTGCATGTAGGTACGTCCCACAGTGCATCTAGGAGGACACAGCTTCTTGCATCATTTGTGGAGTCTCAGGAACTGAAGGTCTTGCCTCACCTGGCTTTCTAGTCCTGCATACTACTGCTCGAGTTGCTTTCTGATGCAGTCTGGTGATGGTGCTGCATCTGAGTGGTGGCTGTGGGGCTACAGCCTCAGCATGTTCATATTGAGAAACTTTGGTTAAAACATTCTTCAGAAGTTACAAAGGGGAGAGGTGACAGTGATCAGAAGTGCACATCTCAGCTGAATGTGAGACAGAGGTAAACTTCTGTAGCCCAGAGGCTCTTGCTCTGCTGAACTCAGATGTCTGCTCTGTACCAGTGAGACATGTGAGCATCTTCAAAAGAGGCTGCAATCATTTTTCTAATCGGAAGTGCTAGACTTTTTTAACATTGAATTTTCTAAGATCACAGTCACATCTCAGAAATTTTGTTCTTAGGAATGAATTACTTGTCAGTTAATTTCTTTTTTTAACTTTTTTTCCTGGTGTCTTGCTGCCCCTCCTTTGTGCCAGTTTCATTGGTCTAGAATCAAGGCAAAAGTTTTTAAAAAAAACAATTATGGCACCACAAAGTGGTGATTAGGGGATTAAAAATATAAATTTACTTGGGTAACTTAAAAAATATGAGATCAGTTTAATTGCATATAAGAGTAAGTCAGTCAAGCTACATGTGCAGCTGAGGAGTAATTGCTGATCCCTTTGGATTCCAAAACAAACCAATACAGCATTAAATAGTCTCATACTCATAGTTATGAGTTGTGTGTAGACCTCAGCTGCATCACAAAGGCATTTTAAGGACCTTTCAGTTGTAAACTCTGAAGTTGTTAATTGCTTTGTAAATTTTTGTTAATTTTTATTTTAATGCTACTCATTTCAATGGGATTTATCCTATAGCCTATTCTTTGAATGCAAAGACTGTGTCACTGTGGAAATTTGGCTCTCTTTGTATCTAGATTATGTTTTCTTTTAGTTTCCATGTTGAAGATGCAGGTTATTTTACAGAGGTCAAAGGACCACAATTAATATTCTGGGAAAGATCCAGCACTCAATTTTCAGCCTAATGTTTCAGACCTGTGCATGTCAGTGTTTTTCCTCTTGCAGAACATGAGGTGAAAGTTTATGGGAAGAAAGTCATCCTTTTGTGGCTATTTTCTAACAGTGCAGTAGACCAAATTAAGCTTTTTCTCTGCTTTAGGTCTGTCTTCTATAACACAGCTGTTAAGTCCCAAGGAACACAGCAGGGGTGGTTTCCCCACTTTGAGGCAACCCCTAAGCAGTGAGGGAGGGGAGGGCAGAAGCTCCAGAGCACTTCTAGCATACATGCCAGCTGCTCCTGGGCTGCAGGAAAAGCTGTGGCAGAGGGAACAGAAGTCTCTGTAGATGTGGTTCAGAAAAGAATTTGGATAAGTAAATGTTACGGATCATGAATGTTAAACATACTTTCCCTTAAAACCTAAGTAGTGGCATCTGAAACGTCGGGCTCATCAATTACTGTGGTTGTTGCTGCAAGTTGCATATACATGGAAGGAGGAAAGGAAGTGTTGTAACTACCTTGCCAATTACTTCTTTTCAGATCTTTTTATATTTGGGTATTTCAGGTTTTTATTATCTGGGCATTTTAGATTTCTGTATTTGTATTGTGCATCAGTGAGCAAATGTCAGCTGTTAAAAATTTCGAGGGAAGTAAAGATGCAGCTAAGCACCTAGAATATTTATTTTCTTGTGCAGTTAATTATTTAGTATGTATTTAAACATAAGCTTGCTGTATTGTATTTCTGATTGAAATAAATCTGTAGAGTTTTTCCACAAGAAAGTAGATGGTGCACTTTATGTACATTCTGATAATCATATTATCTGCCTTATACATTCAGGGTATTTTAGATAGGCATTTTGATGTATTGGTAAATTGGTCCAAGGCTCACTCAAGGATGAGTGCTAAAAAAGAGTGGTGTTAGAAAGAACTCCACAGAAATTATAAAATAAAGATGGAAGACCCTAACTGTTGCCCATTTACAAATGTCAGACTGGATGTTCCTCCACTGTGGGTGAAGGGATCATGTAATGTGTAACCAAATGTAACCACAAAAAAACCCCAACAAACCAAAATGTTTCCTATATAGAGTTAACATTTAATAACCTCTCTTTGTGGAACTGTTTTACAATATCACAAATGCTAACAGTAAGGGAAAGTCAACTCAATATATAAAATGTGAGGATTATACAATTTTTAATGTGCATTTCAGTTAAATGTCAGACTTAGGTTTTTCAATAAAAGCATGCCACAGCCTGGGGGATTGTCATGGCTAAAAATCTCGTTTGTGACATGCTTTTCACTTCTCTGAGTGACATGTAAGGCAGTGCTGCAACCCAAACTACAATGTTAGCAGAGATATGCCAAGTTAGGCTTTTGCAGACTGCATATATTTTGTGATCTTAAGTTATAAATAGGAATATCAAATGGCAATAACAAAATTACACTAGTAACTTCAGTGTTAGGTTGGCTTTATTTTTTGAGGTCCACAAATGCTTTTTAAAATACGTAAAGCAATAACTCTTCTCAGTCAGTAACAAAATGCAGCAATATGATGATGCAATCCCAATACAACAACCTTATTTTCTCTTTTGTCTTTTGTACCAACCATGTCAGGCTGCTTTCCACAGTGCTCAGTATATAGCAGGAAGTATATACCAGATAGAAACAAGGGAAGAACCTGGTCCAAACTCCTCATGAGTCACTAAAATAATCTCATACAGGAAGGGGAACAAGTGAAAAATTCTGAAACACAGCAATTCCCATGTGCTTTAATGAGATTTTAAGATTGTAAAAAGAATTAACTCATCATGGTAAAATACTGGGCTCTGTTAACATTCAGAAGGGTCTGCTGTTTCAATTGTCTTCCAGTTGTAAGAATGAGAAAAGTTACTTGTAATAACCACAACCTTTTAGGTAAATGCAACTTTAAGTCCTTTAACCTTTGTTAGCTGGCAGCCAAAATAAGACACAGTTTACATTATTAATTCAGACTATGCTATCTGTTTGACTTAAACCCTGATTGTAGCTAATCAAATGCATTGATCAGATCTGCGATTTGCTCTGTACCACCTTCTCTCTTCCACTCCAAGATGCCTTTTGCTCTGTACTTGAAACATAATCCTGCTGTTAATGACCAAAGCTTGAAGGCTGTATTAAAGAAATTTTTATGCCTCCTAGCTTTCTTTGTGCTACAGACCTAATACGCTTCTCCTGGTGTAGTTCTTCTTTAAGTACCCTTGCATTACCTGAACAAAAAAGCTTTATTCTTTGCTGATTGCCTCCTTCAAATATTTGTGGCAATATCTCTTTTTGCTTGTTATTCAACCATTCTATATAGATGGAAAGGTCTTAATCCTCCCATGGTAATTAGTCTCTATCTACTTAATTTGATTTAAATTCCTCTACTGATGCATATGTTAAGAAGTGATGTGGCAGTGAGCAGGCCATTGATTCAAATGCTGTGATCTGAGAGAGGAAATAGTTCTTGACATGCATGGTTTTGGCTAAAGCTGCTCTTGTGTTGTGGCTTTTCTGATTTATTAATTCACATCTTTCTGCAGTGGCAGTCTATATAAGTGATAGGCATATTCTTAATGTAAATTGTTGCAAAGCTTACTCCAGGAAGGCACTGGCACTTTTACATCTCCTCCTCACCATTTTTTCCTCACTGCCTATAGGTTGTCAATTAGTTTGTTTAAATTTACTATATTTCATTTTAAAGACTGACTGCTCTGCTGTCTAGATTCCTGAAGCCTGGACGTGTTGTTAGTTTAATCTTGTCATTAATTGCAGGAGGTCAGTACTGATATAGCTGGGAACAGACCGCATCCTCCCTCGCCTTCCTTTGTGCAGTCTTTTTGCAGACAGGGTAACAAGGATGCCTTTACTGACAGAGAATGTCTATTTTGTCTCTCTCTAATGTTAATTGGCAAGGCAAGGCCTTTGAATGATTCTGGTATTTGCTATATAGTAGTTCTAAGATGTACAGTAATTAGCATACATTTGTACTCACTGATTGCAGACATTTAACATTAAAAATGCTATTTTATTTTTTTTAAATTGGAGGTATCAAAATTCTCCCCAAAACTCCTGACAGTGCTATTGTTGAAATTTTTATGTTCTACTTGTGTCAGTCTGGGTAAGCTGAAAACAACTTAAAAACCCCCCTCCAAACACCAAATTAGGCTATCAAGAGTTATCATAAAATACCAGGTGAAACATGGAAGTTTGTTCCTACTAGTCATGTAGGAAAGCTGTATTGTGAATGCTACTTTGTGAAAGTTGTTGGCAAATACTGTTTTTACAAATAGATTGACCAGACCTGACCTGATTTTACTGCAGAGTAAAGGTTAAGTATAAGTTTAAGGGAGATGTAACTTGCAAACCATCAGTTTTTCAAAGGCCCCATATTGCTAAAAAGGGTGAAAATAAGAAAAAAACCAAACCCTATTTAGACACCAGATGGTACTGTTTGCTTCAGCAGAAGGAGTCATAATTCTCTTCAGATTAGCCATCCAGGATGTGAAACCAGAAAAGATGATTCATCTTAAAGAAAAGTGTCTCGTTCTTGCTTCAGGCCTGCTCTTCAGCTCTTCACCCATTTTATTACTGTTTCCTTTTAATTTTGAGAAATTGGCAACCCTGCTATGCTGGACCTTAAACAGAGTACTGATGAGAACTGAGGTTCTAAATATACTGCTCCTTTGCCACTCAAAAGGATGTTTCTCAGTGTAGAAAGAGAGCCAGCCGTCCAGGAATTTTAATTTATATTTGAACTGTGTGTGGTCTTTCTAATGCATGGTATTTCATGCAGTACGTCTGCAGGGAAAAAAAAATCATGCATTCATTGCACAGTGAAACGGGCAGTCAGATTTGACAAAACTTGAACATTTTTGCTGGATCCAATGCTTGTTGAAGTTCTGCAGTGGTTGTGGTCTTGTTCAACATATTCATCAATGATCTAGATGAGGGGACAGAGTTTATCCTCCACAAGTTCAGTGATTATACAAAACTGGGAGGAGTAAGTGACACACTAGAGGGCTGTGCTGACATCCAGCATGACCTGGACAGGATGGAGAATTGGCCAGAGAGGAACTTAATGAGATTTAACAATGGCAAATATAAGATCCTGCACCCAGGGCTGAACAATGCCATGCATCAGTATAGGTTAGAGGTTGACCTGCTGTAAAGCAGCCATTAGGAGAAGGATCTTGGAGTCCTGGTAGACAATAATTTCACAATGAGCCTGCAGTGTGCCCCTGTGACCAAGAAGGCCAGTGATATCCTGGGATGCATTAGGAAGAGTGTGGCCAGTAGGTTGAGGGAGGTCATTCATCCCCTCTGTTCTGCCCTAGTGAGGCCACATCTGGAATACTGTGTTCAATTCTGGGCTCCCCAGTTCAAGAGAGACAGGGAACTGCTGGAGAGAGTCCAGTGAAAGGCAGCAAAAATTACTCGGGGGACTGGAGCAACTCTCTTATGAGGAAAAGTTGAGAGAGTTGGGACTGTTAAGCCTGGAGAGGAGAAGCCTGAGAGAAGACCTTATCAATGTCTGTAAGTATCTAAAGGGTGGGTGTAAGGATGATGGAGCCAGACTCTTTCAGTATTGCTTGGTGACAGGACAAAAGGCAATAGGCATAAGCTGGAACACAGGAAGTTCCACCTGAACATGAGGAAAACCTTCTTTACGGTGAGGGTGACAGGGTACTGGGACAGGCTGCCCAGGAAGGTTGTGGAATCTCCTCTGGAGATATTCAAGACCTGCCTGGATGCAGTCCTGAGAAATGTGCTCTAGGCAATCCTGCTTTAGCAGTGGCTTGGACTAGGTGATCTCTAGAGGTCCCTTCCAACTCTAATGATTCTGTGATTCAGTGAAATGGGAAAAGGAGTAAGTAGAGAACTAACCCAAGACTGTAGCTGTGTTGTATGTACCTTGTTTGGAGGAAATCTGCTGTTAATTTCAGACATTGAGCTACACTACTTTTGTTTGGTTGATTTTCTGCTTAGATGATTGTGTGAAAGAGATAAGTAATAGAAAAAAGGCAAAATGCCTAAAGAATCCTGAAGAGCTTACTATGCCAGCACCTTTAGTTCGTTACAGGATTGGCTACAGTTGTGGAATGATAACATATATCCCCAATCAGCATAATTCTGAGACACTAAATTTGATTCACTGCAGGCATTGATCAATATTGGTTTAGCTTAATACACATAGAAACAGAATGTACAATTTTATTACAACTAATACCTATTGGGGAGAATCAGGAGCAAGAGCTTTCCAGCATTTGATGTACAGAAATAAAAAAAAGTTTTTAAAAAATCCAATAGGAGGTTGTGCATTTGAAGTATATTTACTTTTCCTACCATGGATTCCTTAGATATATTTGGAACTGTCTGAAGCTATAATTGGAGGTATTATTTTAGGAAACTATGTCTGATAAAAATTAAATTTTAGAGGAAAACTCTGTGATACTAAAATAGCTTAACAGTTTTTATATTGATTTTATGTGACTGATAGAATATAATAATATGAAATTTGAAAATATTAAATAGAAGCAGTCAAAATGGAGAGTACTTTTTCTGCCATTTTCCCATTCCTCACCTGTAAGTAATATTCAGCATATTTGTGATGTGTGACATATTGATTTTAATATACACTTTAACTTACAAATTTTAAAACCAGGAATATTTTATATCTACCTGACCATAATTTTCCCTCAGGAGTAAACAGTTACCAGAGTGCTCCACTGCATATGTAAATTGTATATATTCAGCACTGTTGATTAAAGATAGCAGCTGGCTTTTGCTGTAACTTCAGTGGCAATAAGCAGATCCATGTAAATTGCATTTTGTTTGGACAGAGGTTACAGTGGCCTATGGTAGTCCATAAAGTCTCATCCTTCTCACTGAGAGCAGTTAATAAGAAAGTTTCTCTTGCTTGGATGTGATCAAGAATATTTAGTCTATTGTTTTCCATGGGAATAAATTCTTGGTGGAGTGAGTTGTGACTTGACTTCTAAGAATGAATCTTACAGAGGTTCAGAGGCTCAGAAAACCTCCAAATTACGGTCTTCATTAGGAAGTGCGTGTTCTGGTTAAAAGTAGTCATCATTTGGACACATTTTGACAATAAAGAAAAAACAGAGACTGTCTTGAGATAGAAATTTCTATGAATTAAACTTCATTGATGTCAGTAGGAGACCAGATATTTTCTGTGATACTGTAGATTAAATATGGTTTAGAATGACTGGACACTTTTTTTTTTTTTTTTCCCCTCCAGAAATCACCTTGAAATAGGATATTCATAGTGTTTTCGGGTTTAAATAGAAAAAAAGTTTGTAAGTAGGAGCAACTTTATCACTTTATCCACCACTCCCCACATGCACACCACTGTATTGGGAACAAAATAAAGCCTTTAAAATGTAAGAGTATGAACATTATGTCTCTCTTCAAGGGTATGAACATACCTTGGCAAGAGTATGAACACTGTGTCTTTGTAGGACAGACTGTATTCACCCTGGGAGATAAATCAGAGAGCACTGGAAATTGTTCCTGGCCTCAAGCCATAAAAATTATTGTCAGGGTTTAGTAAGTAAAATTCCTGTTCATGAATACATTGAGTGAAAAAAGTCACATCCTCATCAGCAAATGTCTGACCTTTCTATTCCCATATAGTCACCCAGCCACATTGCAGAGGGAAGACTTCTGAAGGGAAAAAAGGAAGAACCTGAGAGATAAAGCTCTCTCTGTCTCCAGGGGTTGCTTGTTCACATTATCTGATGGCTAGTAATAGAAGAGGGAGAAATAGGATTGAAAACCAGTGCTGCATTATTCCTCCATGGACAGTTTGGACAGCTTGGACAGTAATGCAGCCCAAAAGTACCACCTGGTATGCAGACCTGCACTGCAACTTCATAGAGATTTCCCATTACTTCTCATCCAGAGGATATTTTTTTCTTCCACTACTAGGACAACAGCAATACGACCCTTCCAGGGAAGTTGGCTTGGTTTAATGGCTTCAGAAAAACAATCTGATACAAGAGGTATCTTTTTTATATGAGTATTCTAAGCTTTTGAAAACAAAATAATTTAAATGCTAATAAGACTTTCATTATTGCAACAATTGTTTTCTTGTCCATTAATTACACACACTTTGATCAGCCAGCATTAGTACTGTGCATAAAATAGCTTTACAAATATTTAATAAACGGGTTCATGTTATTAGTATTTTTAAAGACAGTTGTTGCTACAAATTAAGATTCCTTTTCCAGCTTAGAATATGAAGGTAAAATATGATCTAATTTGAGAATCAATTGTTTGTGTTAGCTGTTTTGCAATTATCAATTCCTTTTATGAGTGATAGAGTAGGATCTCCTTTCAAGTGCTGTATCCTCATTCTAGCTGGAATTCAACATTGTCAGATCACTGCAATGTAGTGGAAAACATCATAAATATTCATGGAATGCCAGTGGCAGATAAGGAAATACTTTCTTATTCTAATACCACTTTCATTTGAGACAGATTAAATAGAAGGTTTCTCATTAGTTATTTTGGGGCATTAAAACACTATAGGAATGCCATACACTTGGCCAATTAGCATATATGATTGATGGCAAGTATTAAAGAAATAGATGTAGCTGATTTTTAAGGGCAGCTGTGAATACAAGGTTTGTTGCTATTGTAGAGAGCAGTACAGTTTGTCAAAGTATTAGAAAAGAAATTCGATCCTGTTCAAGTCACTGTGAATGTGGTGACTGAGATAAGGAAAAGGTTACGATACTGGAGATAGCCAGAGAAAATAATGGAATCTGTAATTTGTCTTCCTTCAGGCTGTTTAGATACTGTTGCTGTCTTTCTTCATGTACTCTTCTCTAAGGAACCAAGTGCCTGTTGCTGGAATGCTTTAATTATGGAGGTGTGAGCCTGAGCTTAAAAAAATTGCACTTTTTTAGAACTTACAGTATCAAATCTTTTCTAGGAAAATGAAGAATGCTGCATCTTTAAACAACACTTTATTTGTTTTCCAGTGAGTTCCGCTTCAAATATAATGCTTTCTAGACCTTGAAGGTCTGATCTCTCAAACAAGGCTGAAGAAAGCAGCCAAACTAATAACGGTTTATATATTAACATCAACCCAGGAGGCTTTTGAGTATGAGGCAGCTTTCTCTTTCCCCAGGAACAGGAAAATAGGCAAAGCAAGGGCTGGGCTGCTGGACTTGCTTTCAAAGATCTTACCTAAATATTCTTAATAATTAACTAAAATTTGTTATCCTGCCAAATTATCATAGGACAGCCTTAGTCATTCAGTGAGTAAGTGACAAGATGCAAACTTTCACTACACAGTTTCATTAGTGATGCCTACATATAGTCATCGTTTGAACTAAGTGCTAGTAAGTTGTACTAAATCAAACCTAAGACTAGACGTTCAGGGTCTCTGTTCTTTGACTTATTCCCAATATACAATCAGCTCTGCCTCCTGGGCAAGCCTGTAGGAGTGCATGGGAAATGTAGCAGAGTACATCTGTCTGATTTTTGCACAGTCATTTGACACAGGGTTACAAGAAAAATGGATGAAAAAGGCTGCTAGAATATAGCTGTAGGACAGGTGACCCCAGGCAGGACTTTTAAGACAGAAGACAATTAGAATATCATGTACTGAACCCAAGGATCTTGAGGGTTCCAGTAAGAGGCACTGGAGGAAATAAAAGTAAAAAATGCAAGGGTGTGCACTGAGACAGCTGTCTACTTTAGACATACCAAAGGCATTTAGAGAGAAATTAGGTGTCCAAGGTTCAGACAGCAGCAACCAAGAATGATCCCTCCCCAGTCTCACTTTCAGGACATTTAATCCCTGCCTCCATTCTGGCTAAGTAGGTAAAAGCCTACCTCCTACATAATACCAGTTTTTTTTTAGTGGAAAGGTAACTCAGCTGTTTTTTCTTCTCCCTGTGGTGGCTCAGAGAATACCTAGTATGCTGAGAGGAGAACTACTTGTTCCTTACATAAATATCAGCCAAAAAACACAAGGGGAAAAGCTGTTTAGTCCAAATCACATGATGAGCCTAAAAGTAAGTATATGGCCAAAAATAAGAGGAACCACAAAGCTAGAGAGAAACTTAAAATTACTAGAATACTCAAGGTCAGAAGCAGAATTCTGATGGGAATGATGGAAGTTCCCATGCTGAGTTTTATAATTCCAAGGAAAAGGACTTTGATATGAATACAGCTCTTGCAGATACATTGATGAGTAGTAATTCCCTTCCAGTTCCAAATGCACTCACTTACTCTGATTCTGCCTGTGCATCTCATGAAGCTAGAATGGAAAGCAGTACCTTCAAGACAAATGCAATATTATTTTGTGTGTTTATGTGTCCAGAAGCACTTTAATTGTGTCTGAGCTGAGAAAGGGATTCACTAGAGCAAGTTGGGCAGCCTGGGAATCTGACTGTTCTTCCAGACTCGAACTGATCATGCTTTTCTACATAGATTTACCAGTTTGCTGGCCTAAGTGTGTCTGAATTAGTTGACACAACATGGTATAACTACCATGTTGGGTATGGGAACATTGGGGGGGAAAAATGAGAGAGATTTCTAGCCCTTAGCTATTTTGTCTCATTAATTGGACTTTGAGTCAGAGGAAAAGGAAAAACAGAGGGTTCACTTTACTAATAACTTGCATTTCTCGTTTTTTGCAAATAAACTAGTGTGGCTTAAGGGGTGCCAATGAAATGTTATCTGCTGCTTTGCTTTCATCTGCATCATCACATCCATAGGAAATCTTGAAGAATTTACAAATATTATCTTTCTTTTAAAAATACACTGTTTCTCTATTAAGTGAGTGTGCATTCTAGATATGTCTCGAGTTTTTAATATGACATTGATTTTAAACTAATTTTAGGCAGAGAGTGTATTTGAAACAGCAAAGTATTTCACACATGTTTTTAAAAACATCCATCAGAATGGGAAGGTATTTAAATATCAGTAAGCCTTAACTATACTGTTCTGAAAATGTAGGAAAAATTATCCCAAAGTAACACCATTACTCTGAGCATTGCTTTATGGAGTCTGAAAAGAGCTACACTTTTGAGAGCTCTGCTATCTGCCAGCTGGAATGCTGTTATGCCTTGTAAGGTCTAATATTATATGTTGCCTGATCACTCACAACTCCGAAACTGAAGTGAGCCTCTTCCAATGTCTTTGGATCTGACTGTTTTCTGAAGAACACAGAGACCGCTGTCTTTCCTCTGTAAAACTGCTACAAGGATATAAATAGGCCATCTTTGAAGTTTCAGAACTATGCCAATTACATCCCATTGATTCACTGCAGGTTGCTGGCACAGGTTAGAACAGCCTGAAGGATCAAAATGGACAATGAAAAGGGCTGAATTTGAATTTATGAAGAATATGTTGGTTAGACCTCCTTCCTGCCACTGCCAGGTTCATCCAAATCTCCATGTCCAGCAACACTAACACACTTCTCTGCAGCTTTTGGTCAGAATTTGATGCTGATGAAAGCATCACCTGGAGGGATGCAACACTAAAGACGTGGAAGAGGATGAAACATCTACTTCATTATCCTCAAATCTAACTGTCCTCAGGAGTGCATTCTGATATGGAAAGCAATAGAGACAAAATCTGACTTTAAAAATAAAAGCAATTCTGAGAGTCCTAAGATTAGAAAGAGTCTAGCTTAGGCTTTTTAGCCTTACAGAAGCAGCCATCTTGAACATCATAGTACTCTGACAGTTGTCAAGAACAGCCAAGACTACAACTGGGCCAAAGTTGTAGCAGTTAGAAGCTTGCTATAAATTTAGATGAACAAAGATTATTATTTTTCCCTTAGAAAATGGAAGACACTCCTATGTCTGACTGCTAGTGGGAAATATACATTAGAAAGTTAATGTCCTGGACCGTTCCTATGTACCCTGAGCTGCCTTAATTGATTTGCCAAAGAAAGGTTTAAAATCCTATAGTACTAGAAATATTTAATGAATATTGAATAAAAGGGTTTGAGTTCCTGTGTAAGAGCTCATCCTGAGTAAAGACTGAAAATCAGTGTTTGTGCATTCTAGGCATGTATGGCCCTTTACTAAGAGACCCAGCCTTTTAGCTGTTTCCACATACTCTTTCTTGACTGGCATCAGCTCACATTTCTGCCTGCAGGGAACATTAAGATGTTAAGTACAGGTTACCCAGGGAAGCTGTAGAAGCCCCGTCCTTGGAAGTATTCGAGGGCAGGTTAGATGGGGCTTTGAGCAACCTGATCTAGTGGGAGGTGTCCCTGCCTATGCAGTGACGTTGAATCTAGATGATCTTTAAAAAAAGTAATGTAACACTGGGAATGAGTCTCCTATCATAGCCTTTTCTCGAGCCAGTGGCAAGAATCACCCAAGACTAACAGGTATTCATACTTCAAAAGGCATTTGTAAGGCTGTATGGTCTTTGTGCCTTTTTAAAATTTTCCTTTGTCATTAAGGCAGTTTTGAATTAAAGTTACTCATTTAGAAAGGTGGTAGTCTGAAGATCCTGTCCTCAGCTTTTTCATGTGAATAATACCAGTGTGCTCTACTTTGGATGCAAAGACCTTTTCTAATAATAACTGAGGCTGCTTGCTCATTAGAAAGAACATAGTAAACAAAGTAATCTCCTGGCTCCAGCCAATGTGACAGAGCCTGCACAGGAAGGAGTGTGCCGGGAGCAGGTAGTGGCTCTTGCAGTCTTTCGAGTCATCATCAGAACAAATGAAATACAGCCTGTATGGTTGTGCTCTCCTCTGGGATTAATGTAGTTTAAGGAAGATGGAAGAAATTACTTCAGAACATCATCTGAAATTGGACTATTGAAGAGATAGCACTGCTGCTTAATAGAATGTCCTTAAAAGGCTTTATGCCATCTCTTCTGATTCATTTTTATAAAAGCAGTGGAAAAAAACCAAACAGTGGTGGTGAAATATAATGCTGTTATGCTGTTTCTACAGATACGCAGAACTAGAAACTGAAATCATCAGGGACTTAGCCTCAGAAGAACAATTCTGAACATCACCTCACCAGTTCATATTTACTTTTTAATACACACTGAAAAGAATGCTTGAGTTCCTAGTCCCAGTGCTTCAGACTATTTTCTCTTTTCTTGCCATCCTGAAAGACAGATTGTTTATATCAATGTTTTTACACACATCTGAAACAGATTCAGTTAAGAGTAAAGGGATTATTTTCCTCATGCATCAGAGGCTGACCATAGATCAGGAAACTGGCTAAAGAGTAGTAGTCAGCCATCGGTTACATATGTCACCAGACTTCAAAGTGTTTGTTGAAAACAATTCCAGTGCCTGTCATTTTGTTTCCAAAGTATTCAAAACAATTTGCAAAAAGAAGTTTTTCAAGAGTATATGTTTCATTTTATTTTCTTTCCTGGCAGGCTCTTAAACCTAAGACTGCTCATGATGACCATGGTTTAGGCAGCCAACAGAGATTACATGGGCACAGGAAGAAATGGCTCACAGCAGAAAAGATCTATCATTGGATATAAATGATATGGCAGGAGAGAATGGCCAAAAAGAGCATCTAACTGCTTTGCCATGTACTAATCATAACCCTATCTGAATGTGTAAAAGCACATGAATGACTGACAAAGTAGAAAGGTTTCTTCTTTCTTCACCTGAAATGGCCTGCAAGCGCAATGTGGTTTGACGCATTTCCTGGCTGGCATCCTTTTTATCCCACCTTCACCTGCTTATGAATTTCTGGTACCATGTCAGGAACATTAGTCCTTTAGACTTGCTTTTGTGTGTAAAACAGAGAGCTCAGATGTTCACTAATCATACTTCTGCTTGCTGCGCTGAAACAAATGCTATGATTGTGCTGTCTCATTTCAGCATAGCTGTGGAAAATTGTCTGTGTGCATCTAAATGCTAATCTAATGGAACAGCATCGTCTGGGCTTAAGTTGTGTCATTGTGCTGGCAACAGCACTCTTTTGTGTAAAAACAACAGATGACAGAGAACGCTGCTGAGATG
The DNA here is from genome assembly GCF_000747805.2 of Chaetura pelagica. Taxonomy (NCBI): domain Eukaryota; kingdom Metazoa; phylum Chordata; class Aves; order Apodiformes; family Apodidae; genus Chaetura; species Chaetura pelagica. The sequence continues at coordinate 3,918,852 of NW_009952990.1, read as the reverse complement.
GAGGTAATGAATTTCATCCAAAGAAATTCTGCACATTCCTCATCAAATTCCTGCACTTCCCTGAAAAAAACAAGACAAAGTTCTGCCAAAAAAATGTGGTAAAGTTCAGATACCAAAATATTAGAAACAGAGGCACCCTTCTACACAGCAAAATTGTCTGTGTTGCGGTTATGGGTAGCATTTGACAGGAAATAAAAAAGAAAATTGAAAAAGAGGTTTAGAGAGTGCAGGTGGGGAAGAAAAAAAAAAATAAATCCCATCTCCTGTGAACAAGAGACTGATTGGACTGGAACTCTTCATTTAGAAGGGAGTTAAGTGGCAACATCTACAAGTAAGGACTGGAAGGAGGATCCAGAGATCTACGGGCCTGTCAGTCTTACCTTGGTGCCAGGGAAGATGCTATGGAGCAGAGTATCTCAGGTGCCATTACACAGGACAACTGGATGATCAGGCCTTGTCAGCATAGCTTAATGAAAGTCAGGTCCTGCTTGACAAACCTGATCTCTGTCTATGACAAGATGATCCGATTAGTGGGTGAGGAAAAGGCTGTGGATGTTGTTTGCCTGGACTTTAGTAAAGCCTTTGACGGTGTTTCCTACAGCATTCTCCTGGAGAAACTGGCTCTTCATGACTTGGATGAGTGTACTCTTTGCTGGATAAAAAACTGGCAGGGTGTGTGGGCCCAAAGAGTTGTAGTGAATTGAGTTAAATTCAGCTGGTGGCTGGTTACAGGTGATGTTCCCCAGGGCTCAATAGTAGGGTCAGTTTTCTTTATTTCTTCATGATCTGGATGAGGGAATCGAGTGCACCATCAGTAAGTCAGCAGATGACACAAAGTTGGGAGGGAGTGTTGATTTGCCTGAGGGTAGGAAGGCTCTGTGGAGCTCTATGTATCAGAAATAGTGTGGCCAGCAGGACTAGAGAGGTGATTGTGCCTCTGTACTCAGCACTGGTGAGGCCACCCCCACTACAAGAATGACATTGAAGTGCTGGAGTGAATCCAGAAAAGGGCAACAAAGCTGGTGAAGGGTCTAGAGCATAAGTCTTATGATGAGTTTCTGAGGGAACTGGGGTTGTTTAATCCAGAAAAAAAGGAGGCTGAGGGGAGACCTTATCACTGTCTACAACTACCTTAAAGGAGGGTGTAGCAAGGTGGGGGCTGGTCTTTTCTCCCAAACAACAAGTTACAGGACAAGAGGAAATTATGTCAAGTTGTGCTGGGGGAGGTTTTGATTGGATATTAGGAAAAATTACTTCACCTAAAAGGTTGGCAGGCACTGGAACGGGCTGCCCAACAAAGTGGTTGAGTCACCATCCCTGGGAGTATTTGAAAGATGTGTAGATGTTGTGCTTAGAAAATGGTTTAGTAGCATATTTGGCAGTGTTAGGTCAATGGTTGGACTTGATGATCTTAAAGATCTTTTCTAACCAAAATGATTCAATTATTCTATCTTTCTAAATCCTAGGCTGCATCAGAGGAAGCATGACTAGTATGTTGAGGGAGTTGACTCTCCCCCTCCGCTCTGGTGAGACTTCTGAGCTTGTCTAGAGAAGGGCCACCAAGACAATCAGAGGGTTGGAGCATCTCTTCTATGAAGACAGGCTGAGAGAGTTTGGACTGTTCAGCCTGGAGAAGAGAAGGCTCCAGAGGGACCTCATAGTGGCCTTCCAGTGCCTGAAGGGGTCTACAGGAAAGCTGGGGAGGGGCTTTTTACAATGGCAGGTAGTGATAGGATGAGGAGTAATGGTTTCAAGCTTAAAGAGGGTACATTTAGGTTAGACATAAGGAAGAAATTATTTCCTGAAAGGATGGTGAGACACTGAAACAGGTTTCCTCAGAGGAGTTGTGACTGCCTCCTTCCTGGAAGTGCTCAAGGCCAGGTTGGATGGGGTTTGGAGCATCCTGGTTCAGTGAGAGGTGTCCCTGCCCATGCAGGGGGGTTGGAACGAGATAATCTTCAAGTTCCTCTCCAACCCAAACCAAACATTCTATGATCAATGTTTCATTCTTCTTTTCCATTGCTGTCATGATTTTTTCTGGGCTCTTCTGTTACATCAATTTATCTGCCTTCTTCCCCACTGTCTTTCTCCAAACCCCATATATTTGTGTATGGGAAAATGATTTCTTTAAGAGTATATTTTTCAAGTATTTTTCCTATGGTGCAGACAGATACTCAATTCTTAGAAATAAGCATGTTCATAGTTCCCTTCTCTTTTACGCCTGCTCTGTCATAGCTAGAACACCAGTATCTGTTTGGATGAGAATGGTATTGCTTCATTTTGAAAATGTTAGCCAAGACCAGATTTTTTACCTCTGCTTCACACCTGCTCTTCAAGCTACTCTGCTGTTTATGCTGCACTTCAGACACTAGTGTTCAGTAACCCAAATCAGTTTTTTAGGAAATGCTGTAAGAGTGAAAACAGTCAGGGTAAAGAAATCCTTTTAGATCATAAATATTTCAAACTTAAATCTTCAGTCTTTAAAATTTTGACAGAAACACCTTTGCTCAAAATAGTCTCGAGGCTTGAAAATCAGCAGTCACTGGATCTGCTTTGATAAAATGCTCTTGAAATATTTTATCCACAGTGGTCTGCAGATACCAGATCATGGATTCAGGAGCATTGTTGATTTTATAGAGCATTTTAGTTTTCATCACCCTCTGCCTTCTGCTCTCCTTGCACTGTTTCAAAGGTGACAACTACCTCTTTATCCCACAGGGGATGACAACTTTATTGCTGTCTCCTTAGTATCCTCTCTTGCACTGTGCTTACATCTCTTGTGTTCAGCTCTTCATCTCCAGCTAATTGAGCGATGTAACTAGGCTAAAACCACACGCTGCCCTTCAGCTGGAAGTTTGCTCTTTTGTTTCAGAAGTGAGGTTAGACTAATACAGCTAAAAGCTTGTTGGGTTTCTCTCAGCTGTATCATTTGATAGACTAAACAATATTCCCTTTATCTGTAAGCACTGCTGTCTTCGATGTGGTGTTTGGAGTGTGGAAGAGGTTATGAATTACAGCTTTTAGCTCTTCGCTGCCCAGAAGTTGTGGAGCCAAAACCCCCAGAATGCCAGCTTGTTGTTCTGTGCATGTGAGGGAAGGCACATTTGTGGCTAAGGAGTCTTGTATGAGTAAATTGAGTGTGTGTAACATGAGTAGCAGGCTGTGTGGATTGCCTGGTAACACACAAAGGCTTCTAAAAGGAGCTGGGACTAACAAGATGTCTCGCTACTTCCCTTCCAGCTCTTTCTCCTGGCACTTGCAACCAACCTTTCATGGCTCTTTTTGCTGACTCTGGGGCTGGCACTGGAGAGCAATTCAGAAACAGCATCTCTTCCACGTGCCAAAACAACACAAAATAAAAAAAAACAAACAACCCAGAATCACTTAATACATTTTTCTCATGTAATAGGCCATGACAGCTCACATAGGGACCAGATGAGTGCTAAGCTAGTACCAGGTATATGTAGGACTGTGCAGCTAGGAGCAACATGGGAGGGCAAATGTTAATAAGCCCTCATATTTGCTGTTCTGTGACGCTTCACCCTCCTTGGTTCCTACTTTTATTTGAGTTAGAATGGAAGTGCACCTTAATTTCAGCACATGTAACAGAATTTAAAGGGAATCTTTTCATTATTCTTTGACAAAAATGCACTGTTGTAGATTAAAAATGTAACTTCAGTTGGTTTAGTTATCGCACTGCTTTTCAGCATTATTTAAATGGTCTACTGTATATTAAATGTCTAACCCCAAAACTGACTGAGTTAATTTATTTTTTGAAAAAATACTTTGATTGTCACTTTTGGAACTGGTTTGGCTGTGTAGGCTCAGGGAATTCAGGGAAAGCCTCTGGGGATAAACACTGTTATATGAGGAGATGACTATCCTGTAGGGGAGAGTTGTCCAGACTCCTGGACTGAGAAGTAGAACTTAAACAGAGCCCTGAAGTTTATTGGCCCATGTGAAAATGCTCAGGGGACATGACTTGTGTGGCATTTAGCTATCTTGCATCCAGCTGTGATGAGTGTATCAACATACTCATGATCCTCTGATGAAGGAGTATTTGTGTTATTAATTCAGCATAAATATATAATTATGATTATTTAAATTAACAATAATGTGCCAACTATAAGCTGAATATATAATATAAATTTACATAAACGAAAAACTATTTGGTGCTATATGGGGGAAGACTGTTGGTGAAGGAAGCAAGCAGACCTTTTTTGTAGCTGTAGTACTGAAAATCATGGAAATAAATGCTATGTATTTATTTCTCTGTTTACTGTGTTTGAGACAGTTTGCAGCAGAAAATACACAGTTAATGAAATGATGGTTGAAGTGCAAACCTGACCCAACTGAGCAGTTAAGAATCCTCTAAACTCTGGTTTTATTAACTGATGAAGAAAGCTAAAGGCATGAATGAAAAAAATGAGTTGGCTGTGGATTTCAGTGTATGAGGAATGAAATTATTCTAGCTTTGGCATGGGCCTATGTCCAAAGCTAAACAATATTATCAGTGGTAATGCAAATAAACTTCTAATAAATACTAGTGCTCTGTAGCTTAAAAAGAGCTTAATGACATGCTCATAATACAGTAAAGGTAACTACCTTTTATCCATCAGAAAAAAAAAAAAAAAAGCATAATAAACAACTGCTTCCAAGTGCAGAGAAATTACTAACTGCTTTAAAGAGAGGGCAAGTCTCATGTGTCAAAAGTAAAGTTAATGTTAGCTACTATTTTGTGAGTGCGGATGAATGATTGGTATGGACTTCTGATTCTAGGACTGATTGCTTAAGATAACACCAGTTCAAGAAAAAAAGGTGAAGATTATTCGTCCAGGGAGGCTAAAGACTGTATTTTTAGTATTGAGATGAAACACAGTTATGCTGTATAACAAAGTACGTGTGAGTAGGACAAAAATCAATGTTAAGACTGTAAAAGAAAGCACATAGAAGAAGGCAGTACATAGAAGAAACATGGTGATGTCCTTTTATGTGACAGCTGGGAGACCAACACTATTGAAATGTTTGGTCCATCATTTAAAATAGACATTAAGATGCTTGCCTGGCAAGATTATGGAACAGATCATCCTAAGCACCATCAAGTGGCATGTAGAAGACAACCAGGGGATCAGGTCCAGCCAACATGGGTTTAGGAAAGGAAGGTCCTGCCTGACTAATCTCATCTCCTCATCTCCTTCTATGACTGGGTGACCCACCTAGTGGATGAGGGGAAGGCTGTGGACATGGTCTAGCTCAACTTCAGCAAGGCCTTTGACACAGTCTCCTACAGCATCCTCCTGGAGAAGCTAGCAATCCACAGCTTTGACAGGTGCACCCTTCACTGGGTCAAAAACCAGTTGGATGACTGGGCCCAGAGAGTGATGGTGAGTGGACCTGCATCCAGCTGGCATCCTGTGACCAGTGGTGTCCCCCAGGGATCAGTGCTGGGCCCAGTCCTATTCAACATCTTTACTGATGACCTGGATGTGGGGATTGAGTTCACCCTCAGTAAGTTTGAAGATGACACCAAGCTGAGGGGGAATATGGGTCTGCCAGAGGGCAGGAAGAAACTGCAGAGGGACCTGGACAGGCTGGGTCAATGGGCTGAAGCCAACGGCATGAAATTCAATGGTGCAGGGTCCTGCACTTTCGCCACAACAACCCCAGGCAGGGCTATGGGCTGGGGGAAGAGAGGCTGGAGAGCAGCCCAGCAGAGAGGGACCTGGGAGCACTGGTTGACAACTGGTTGAACATGAGCCAGCACTGTGCCCAGGTGGCCTGGAAGGGCAATGGATCCTGGCTTGTATCAGGAATAATGTGGCCAGCAGGAGTAGGGAAGTGATTGTGTCCCTGTACTCAGCACTGGTGAGGCCTCATCTCAAGTACTGTATCCAGTTCTGGGCCCCTCATTTCAAGAAGGACATTGAGGTGCTGGAGCAAGTCCAGAGGAGAGCAACAAGGCTGGTGAAGGGACTAAAGGGAAAGTCTTATAGGGAGAGGCTGAGGGAACTGGCGTTGTTTAGCCTGGAGAAGAGGAGACTCAGGAGGGACTTTATCACTCTCTACAACTACCTGAAGGGAGGGTGTAGTCAGCTGGGGGCTGTGCTCCTCTCCCAACCAACTAGCAATAAGACAAGGGGGCATGGCCTCAAGCTGCTCCAGAGCAGGTTCAGGTTGGATATTAGGAAGCACTTCCTCACGGAGAGGCTGATCAGACATTGGAATGGACTTCCCAGGGAAGTGGTGGAGGCACTGTCCCTGGAGGTGTTCAAGGAAAAGCTGGATGTGCCACGGTCTAGCCAATGTGGTGATGTTAGGTCATAGGGTGGACTTGATGATCATAAAGGTTTTTTCCAGCCTTGGTAATTCTGTGATTCTGTGATATGCTACAGTCAGACAATTAGAGGAAAAACAGCTGGACTTGATTTTTCAAGGCTTTTGATACAGTCCCCCACAGCCTCCTCCTAGAGAAACTGACTTGTTATGACCTTGACAAGTGGTCTATGTGGTAGGTGGGGAACTGGCTGACAGACCATACCCAGAGGGTGATAGTAAATAGTTCTTCCTCAAACTGGCAACCAGTCACAAGTGGGGTCCCCCAGGGATCGATACTGGGCCTAGTGACGTTCAACATCTTCATAAGTGACCTGGATGTTGGGTTCAAGAGCACCCTGATGAGGTTTGCTGACGACACCAAAATGAGTGGAGAGGTTGACACTCATATATAGCGTGTATGTTAGGAATATCTATTATTCAAACCTCCACTACTTTAAATAAAGATAAAACACTGTTAGTAATTTATGAATCTCAAGTCTAAAGAGAATAACTCTAGCTAAATCTTGTGGTATGTTACCTCAGTGGCCAAGAATGTTTGTAAAAGTAAAGGGAAGGATTCACTATTTATGCCGTTTCTCAGTGTTCATGAGGAGTGCTCTTTTTGGCCACACTGACAGAACCAAATACTGCAGCAGGGACACTACGTCCATGTCTTCTGTGAATACCTAACAGTCCAGTAAAAATCTAGGAGTGTTTCCTCACCTACCTTACAGGAATTTTAGAGTCCTGCAGGATTTACAGTACTTGACGTGCTGTAGCTACTTGTCACGCATTTTTATAAAGTAGCATGTTCCCCAGGAGCAGAGAAATAAACAGTAACTGCAGCTGGAGTTGCAGTTTTGGTGTCTGGGTAATAAATAAATACTCATTATCATTGTGGATTGCACTACAGATTTGTGCTTTGAAGCTTCTTGTTGATATGTTTTTTGTTGATTTTACCTTTGAAAACAGCAAAATGCTTATGCTATATGTCTGTCCTACTGAATTATGAAAACGTGGGTGATTTTACAAGAAGCAATGATAATATTGCAAACCAGTTGCTCTTCGAATCGAGAAAATTTGTGAGCTGGTATATTATACTATCAATAATAGATTACAATCTTAGATGACTGTCATCATAGATGATAGCAGTGATTCTTGCTGTATGTTTATCTATAAATAGCATGCCACTAGACTACAATTTACAATCCTATTATCTTGTAATAAAAGAATAAGAGGAGACAGAGTTAAAGTGAAAGGCTGTAAATTTAAAGTCAAATGAAAAAGTAATTTTTTCACACAGGGAAAAAGCTAACTATTGAAATCTCTGTCACAGATCACAGAACCAAGAATTTAGCAAGCTTAAGACTTGATTGACCATAGATATGTGTCTACAATAAATGACACTTGCACAGCATCTTTAGAAGTATTTTCTTCAATACTGTTTTTTACTTAACCAAGTAGCCACTTAAAACAGGTAGCCAGTAGCATTATGATGGTGTTCCAACAAATGAAGGGATTTTAAATGCTACTTTGCCAAAGTTGAGGAGATCTGGATGAAGGCTGCTAAAGTGGGCACATAAATCTACCTGTTAATGTTTTATGTTCCCTCTTGGAGCTCTGTTATCAGTCACTATGGGAGACTTACCTCAACTAGGTATTTCAGTAGCAGCAGTTCCTGGGCCGTTCTGCACCTATCGCCAGAATCTTTCCCATTAGTGGTGTTCATCTCTCTTGCTCTCTTTTTGCCACAGATAGGGCCTTTTGGCTTTTAAGCCTTAGCACAAATTAGCTTGAATGTCTTCTATTTATAAAAGGGAAACGGTGTCTTCGGGCTTGCAAGAATTGGGGGGTGTGTGTTACTATACATCTGTTGTACACTTCATTGCAGGGATTTGAGTAGAATGGTTGCCTTTGGAGAAACCACTTAGTAACCAAAATGGGTTATGCAAAAAGCAGCTGGCTTGCACAGAGAAATGAATTGTAGCCATACTTGCTTATTTTTTGATTTCTCTTATCCTTATGCCTGTTAAAACAAATATTAATGGAGATTATAATAACAAACTAAACTGGGGATGCAGTAAACCAACATATCTGTATTGACAGGACTCAGCACTCCACTCCAGGTTCAAATTATAAAAAATGCTTCCTAGCAGAAATGAATGAAAACCTCTTATTTTATACCTAATCATGAGAAATAACTGATGCAAGGAAGAAATTTACCAAGAACTTTTCTTAATTTAATTCAGAAAATTTGGATGAAAGTTGGGAGTAATTTGTTAGGGTAATGTGAGAATGTCAGCATTACGTGACCATTATTTTGAAGAGACATTGTGTGACACCAAAAAAAAGGTAACACTGACTGAAAGGTATTATATTTAAAAAGAATAATAGGACATGGAGGTTGATGTAGTACAAAACCAAGCCATAAAAGCAATGGTTATCCATAACAGAAAATAGAGCCATTTGGAAAACTATATGATGGATGAAATTGAGAACTCTTTTCTTGTGTGATCTCTGACAGCTATTACATATCCTTGATAAAAACAGGAACACAGTGAAAATCAATTGTTTGCATATCTCTCATCATGTGAGATTCAGTAAGTTACTGGCTTTATCATACCTCAATTTCCATCCATGAAAAGTGACCAATAAAACTGGTCAATATTGTAAGGTAATTTGAAATCTGTGGAAGAAAGCTTTAAGGATGTGTTACACAGTTATTTTAACTTTAATTGAATCTGCTGTCTTCAAAGTTTAAACTGTGCTTGGGTAATTTTAATAGTGAATGGCAAATGATTGCAGTGCTAACGAAAGTACATTATGAGATATTAACAAAACTCTTAAGGTGTTTATTTTTTTTATTTAGGGTCAAGTTGTTTTCAGAAATGGAGAGAGGATGGGAACCATCAAATTTACACAATTCCAAGGTAGGTTGCAAACAATTTAATTTTCATTATATTTATTTATGCAGTTTCAAACTTGTATATCAATTGATTTTGTTTCAGGATGTTTTTAATATGTATAAATATTTTGAAAAGGAACTGCTTGGAAGAAGCCACAAGATACTTTAAATGTTTTGTTAGCTGTTTAATATACCATGGTTTGAACCCTGGGTGCTCTGAGGTATTCCCAGATATTTCCAATAATTTTTCTAGAAGAAAATCCAGATACTTACGGAAACTACTGATCTGTAACAGCCAACAGCTGTTGGAAAATCTCTACTGGTCGGCTAAGCATCCACTTCTTAGTACAGTCGTTTCTGAAAACCAGATCTGAAGAGGAATTTAGAGAGGATTTTTGCTGTTAAGCTCTTTCAAGTTAGTGTTTGTGCTCTCTGAAGACTAATTTCCAACATTCTGGAACTGCTTGCTAAAAATTGTATCAGGAGTCAGTCCCTCAGTGTGCAGAGAACACAAACTGCTGGCCCCATCCCTCAGAGGCAACACACTCCACAGAGCAAGTCTGCTTCATCTTCTCGGTCTGGGCTGCTCCTGCAGGGAATGGTCTCCACAGCAGAGACCACAAATGCAGCTGTGAGGATTTGTGAAGGGTCATTTGCAGCTGGGACGAGGTGCTTGCTTGGAAGTTTTCTGCAGAAGCGGTGATTCATAGAAGACTTGTTACAGCTTTTTCTACAGTTCATAGAATGTAATTCATGGTTTTGTTCCTAGGCTGAGGCTGAGATAAAAGTGGAGAGGATTGCATTTGGATGGTCTCGTGAGAGTGGTAGTGAGAAAGCTGGCAAATCCTTTTCAGACAATGTATGAGAAAGAAGCTTGCACTCCCTTTGTCTACAGGAGATTGCTTTAAACATAATCCTGCTGACCAAGTTACAAAGGCTGATCCCTTAAACAGAAATTGTCTGCTGTATGGGCATTATTATTAATGAACAGCTATGTACTTGTGGGTATCTGTTACTCATTCTAATTTACTGAATCAATTTTTGGGATTGCTCTTGCCTTCACCACTCTAACTGATCCTATTAACTCATGTTCCCTGAAGAACCCACTAAAACTTTGCAGATGTCATCTCATGGTAATATAATTTAGAAATTCTTGCTCAACCCTAATTATAAATACCGATTGCTTTTTGCTTCTTCTTCCTTCTCCTCCAATACCTTCCCCCCATTTTTTCACAGTAGCAGCGTTTACAGTTACATGAAAGAATCATGAGAAAATTCTGCCAGGGGAATTTTACAAGGGGCGTTTATTTGTCAGAAGTCTGAAGGAGCTCTTATGCATTATGCCTCAGGCAGCTGTGTGTACCCTTCTAGAGCATCTGAGCAAGGAGGAAGTTTCATGCGTTCCCTCTGTGTGTTAAGGATGTGATTGGGCATCATGGGGAGGTGCAACATGTGTCTTCTGAACTAATCTGGATGAAGAATAGAAGTATAGGATAACTGATTTCATATAGATTTTCATTTCCAACCATTGAAATTGAGCTTATTTATAATGTTTCATTTTCACATCAGATGCCATTTAATATAAATGGTTTTACCATCGGTTGAATTACTGTTTGGTCAATAAGAACACAGGAGACAACTGCTATTTTTTAATACCTTTCAATTAGAACATTACGATTTCAGAACTGATTTAATCACATATTTGGAATTCTGTTCATCAACCAAAGGTTTCCAATTAACCTACAGGAAAAAAATAACCTGGGAGTCCTATGATGAAATGCAGATGAAGAGCTGGATTTTTTCTCCTGCAAGCAGCAGTCTGTCAATACATATGAAGCCTGGTCTTAAGTGTGGTTTAGTGTCTTATTACTGTTGGAAATTAAAAGAGTGTAGGAAAACTAGATGAGAAATGAAAATAAGGAGCAGTATAACAATGTAGGTGAAAGTAATCTGTCTTTTTTTAACTACAACTTACGTTCTAAGTATTAATATTTTTTTTCTGTTAGTCTGTCATCGGTATTGTTTTTATTCAAGGCTCTTACATTCAATTTTGTGGTATAATTGTAGAAATTATTCATTTGTTCAAAATAACTATTGGTTAGGAAGCTTTCTGAAACATTCACATTAACTTTTAATAAATCTTGGACTATTGGGAAAGTTCCTAATAGTGGAAAGAAGTTAATTAAATCCAGTACTTAAAATGGTAAATGGGCTTTTTTTGCTGTTCCTCATTTGCCAGGGTAGGAAATCAACTGGGTAGACTCAGGAGCTTAATTTTCTGTTCTTTGCTGGAAACTTTTGTGTTAATGAGACTATCTGCAACATTTTGGCTATGGAAAAAGCAAACAGCCATGTCTACCAGAGGCAAGGGGAAACCAGCCTTTGAGGGTTGTGAGGGTAACTGCCTGACACGATGTGATGAAATGTTGTATAGCTGGTTTAATTTTGAATCTAGGTATATTTTTTCCCAAGCTCCCACTAGTCGTGTCTCCTTTTTAGCTTCGGTTAGTTTTGCAAGTGGTCAAAGAGATGGTGCCAGAGATAGCTGTGACCGAACTACTTGCTGCTTTATAGATCATGACTATCACCCAGGAATGATTTGATATGCAGCACAGGATACAAAGCACATGTAACAGTGGGTTTTATCCCTTACCTTACTGGCAAATGAAGAGCAGTCTATCAGTCTAGCTCAAATATCCAAGTGATGTTTGAAGCTGGCATCCTTCCAAATAAATAGCAATTTTTCCATAGGTGCAATGAAAGGACTATTCTCCTTTTTGAACATGTAATGGAAGTAGATGGCCAAAATCTGTTGGCTAGTGAGAGCTGAAAGAGGGTCATGGCAGCTGTTGTGTGCACATCAAGGAGAAGGGAGGGCAGCAACAAAACTGAGATGGTAGATTAGTTTGATAGAGGAAGCTGCAAGAACAGATACATAACTGTCCTTCAAAGTGTTTCTCTTTGGCAGATCTTTTCTGATTAATCAGACTGGAGCCTAAAAGGCACCTTGCTTTCAGTCATGTTCCTATTTCTGTCAGGCATTAGAGAAAACCTAAGAGATTTCTGTGCTGGAACAGATTCAAATGGAAAATTAAAGGTGAATTGTAAACAAATGCCATTGAAATGTGCATAAATCATGCTTCTTGTAGATAGGAACAAAAATCTATAGTACTTCACACTGAAAAAACTTAAAGAAAGTGGATGGTCACCTGCTGTGTGTTTCTGAAAATAATTTGTTTCAGCTCATTTAGCCAGGTAATATGGGGCTACATTTGTCAGTGTTGAAGACTGATCTGGGTAACAAGCAGAGTGGGAACATGGCTTGTCAAGTGTAAAACTGTTGATCTTCTTAGAAATTCTGGAGTAAAAGCTCCAGATACTCTTATCTGAGTTTAATCAACAGTAACGGAGAACCAAATGTCTACCCTACAGTCAAGAGCAAAGTAAACGAGAATCTAGGGTTGGTTTTCTGGAGCCTCAGTTCATCTACTCAGTTCTGACAAGAACTAAGCACCTGTCCACAGCTGCTTCAATGAAGGAGCAATTCTCCAGAATCACCTACAGCTTGTTCTCTAGGGGCATCAATCCAACCCTGGAAAAGTTTCCTCCTGTTGTACGAAATACAATCCAGCAGACTCTTAACTACTTTTGATTGTTGCTTCTGTAAGGGTTCATATAAAAAATGAGACTAATTGACTTTGAATTTTTATTTTTTTATTTAGCATCTATCCAGTATATATCCCACAGAATCAGTTTGTGGGTTTTCCTTCTGTGATAATGTAGAAAGAATGTAATCCAACAAACAGGAAATATTTAGTGACATCTCTGAAAATTCAGTTTTCAAATATATCTGGAATCTGTGGGATCAAGTATCCAGAATCAGTGGATTCAGATGTTTCTGCTTGTACAGCATATTTACAAGGTGAGAATAAAATATCCTTATAAATACTTCAGCATAGCTGAATATAGGGGAAAATATAAATACTTTGGAATAGCTGAATATAGGGGAAAAGTGAGTAGCTAATTCTGCCAGCTAAGCAGAATTTGAACAGTGAACAATAAATAATCACTAGTATCATGTAATGACCAATAAAGTTGTAAAACAAACTGCCAGGTATTTATCCTGGGCAGCTGGATTCTTCTGGAAAGGATCACTCTGTCATTAAAGACTATCATTTTGCACATAAAAAGGGAATTTTTTAATTAAGGAGTCAGAAAGCTTAGTTCTGACACATCCTTACTGGAGTGCTTGACTGCAATCACAAAAATGTGTGTGGTAGTCTTCTTGGTGGACTGTATATAGTCCATGTTATCTGAACATGAGTAGTATAGTTAGCCATTCATATCTTCATAGAATCATAGAATACCAGGTAATCAAGGATCTCCTGGTCCAAAAGGAGATCTTGGCAAAAGCACCGTCTAGGTAAGGTGGCCCATCACCTTGTCCAGATGAACCGTAAAAGTGTACAGTGTTGGGGAACCCACCACTTTCCTAAGAAGATGATTCCAATGGCTGATTGTTCTTATTGTCAAAAAATTTCCATAGTGAGCACTGCTGGTTTTTTTTAGCTTAGTGATCAATTAATCCTCTTGAATTAGGTCTGTTAAACAGTGCCCTTGGTGGTTTGTAGCAGTGCCCTGCACACCACACTCATGAATCCCCCCTCAAATTCCCCCTGACCTCACCCTGAACATGCTTTTTCAGCTCCAGGGCAGTTAGTGGTGACTATATGGAACCTTTAACAGGTCCCTCCCAATGGGAATTCCCATAAATAATAGTTTTCTGCGTGCTATTAGATGTTTCAATACCAGTTCATCCTGATATTCTGAACTGTGGTATACAAAATCCCACTGGTGCTCTCCTGTCTTACAGCTCCTCCTTTAGAAGGCTCATTCAGTGAGTATTTTAGGCATTGCATTTCAGTCACACTACCCCTGCAGAACACCACTAGTGCCACTTCCCTCTTTTGTTGGCAGTGTCTTGTTTTAAGCAATTTGTGATGGTATCGTCTGTATGAAACTACAAAGTGTTCACAAAACTGACTTAGAGTCCCATTTCCATGAAAAGAATCACCTCTTAATATGGACAGGTGCACCAAGTAGAGTCCTGAAAGGGTCTGACTTGAATGATGTCATTACTGATTAAGAAGATGTGCTAGAATGTGTGATTATCAAATGTATAATGGTCTCTGAGGGAGCCAGCAGGCACAAAGGGGACCAGACAAAGATTCAGAAAGCTATTAACAAACTGGGGAAGTGATCAAGAAAAAAAAGAATGCAGTTGATTTAGGTCAAATGCCTGGTGCTACATTGGGAATAAACTGCTGTATAAATACAAAATGGGCAACAATTCAGCAGGCTGTAGTTATACATAAAAAGAACTAGGGGTTAGAGTGGGTCACAGGCTGAACATTAATAGGCAAACACGTGAAGAGGTAGAAAAACAAAAATTGCATACTGCCATGTATAAATAACAGTATTCTTTTAATCAACTTGGTGCCAAAAGGCTACAGCTAACTGCTTTGTCTAGTGCTGATTGAACGAAAGTGTGTATATGACAGAGGACTGAAAACAGGCCTCATTATAAGAGGTCCAGGCTGCTTAGAGAAGATTAAATACATGATAATTACCACTAAAACATTTGCTTGTCCTGCCCTCATCAGCTGGCTGAGAAGTAAGGGATTTAAATAGTAGCAGTGCAGATTTAAGCCAAAAATTAGGAAAAACTCTCTAATAAAACTTGTATTTAAACTCTGGAAGGTGCATAACATTGCTGCCTCTGGAAGTTTCAAAGTTAAACAGAACTCTGAAGTGGCATATGTGTATTCATTATGCCTTGAGACAAACAGGTGGCTTTTATTACATCTTGAAGTCTCTGCTAGGCCAACTGTGTTCAGTTGTAAGCTAATGCTCCTCTACAGTGTAGATTATGTGATTCTGACACTATTTACAAGAATCTATCCACTGGATGCTACTAAGAACATTTGTTGTATTTCTTTAAATTGTTTCTAGTAAAAGACATAAGCATGACACCTTAGGCCAATAGCTAGGTAATTTGTAGAGATGAAACACTGATTTAGTTCCTCTTCCAACACTGATTCTAGTTTTGAGGTTTTTTACCTTTAATTTAAATGTTATTTGAATGTAAAATGCCCAAGTAATCTTTGGTACTTGGATCCCTTATCCACATGAGGATCATAACTATTAATAGGTTACATTGTCAGGCCCTCTGACCCTTTGTCTTCTGGTCTATCAGTCTCAATTTTTTTCTCTATGTTGTACAAGAGGACAAATAGTGAAAGTCATGTATAGCATGGTCATAAATAGAAAGAAGTGAAAATGACAGTTCTGCTCAGGCAAAAAGTGAATTAAACATGGGATTTCCAAAGTGTATGATGACTCTTCTAACAATTTATATTTAAATAGGTACTATATGAAAGGGAAGTGCTGCACCACCCCTTCTGCTGATATATTTTAAAGAAGGAATTCCCCATCAGTTCTTGGCAGAAAGAGGTGAATCCTCCTCCCCAAACATATACACATACATGTGCACGTTATAAAATAAAAACCTACTGATAATTAAGAAATCTAGCGAGATATAGAATTTTCCTCCTGGCAATCAAAAATAGAAAAGTGAAACTTCTCCCTTGTCTGTACACAAGGCAGTGGGATTTGGTGTGCAGAGATTCTGGTATTGCAGTGCTTAATGCTGCAACACCCGATTCTGTTTGGATCTGACCATAGTTATTTGTATGCCTCGTGCAAGAAGAATTGCAGTATTGGGTCAGATAATAAGTGTTGTCCAGTTCAGCATCCACTTGATGGTGGATACTGAGGGAAGGATATGGCATATTTCAGTTATGGGTAGGTGTGTCAGAACTGGCATATATAGAATTATTTTTTCTCTATTCACTTTCAGTCCCCAAAGGCAAGCATCTTCATTACTTTTAGAGCTGGAAGGTGTCTCTGGACCATCAAGTTTAACAGTTGCTTGTGGATTTATCCTCTATCAAATCATATCTTTCATGAATCCATTTATACTTTTGGCCTTCAACACATCCAGTGGCAATGAGTTTCACAAAATAATTATGCATGTAATGATTTAAGCCCTTCCATCTGTTTGTTTGCTTGTTTGTTTAAAACCAGCTATCTCACAATTTAATTGGGCATACCCTGCCTCTGGTAATGTGAGAAGCAGTAAATAATTGTGTCTTATTCACTTTCTTCATATCATTCGTGTATTACAGATCACTTTTGTCAATTGCTCTCTTTGAAATGCAAGGCCCTGTCCTCCATTTAAAAGCTCATGTCCTCATCTCAAAGCTGCTCTGTAATTCCAATAATCCTCTACCTCTTCTGATATTTGCAATGCATAATGGGAGCCACACATAGCATCCACCTCCACATATCACACTGCTGAATGACCTCTCTGTATTATTTTAACTGGGCTCCCAGTATTCATTTCTATCTTATTCATCCCTCTTTGCCTTTCTCATCAACAGTGAGCACAGTACTAATGTTTTCAAAGAACCCACCACAGCAAACCCAAGGTCTCATTCTGGATGCTATTAATTAAATAGTACCAACCACTTAGTCCGTTTACCTGGTATTATATTTCTCTTGTATCTCTGTAACTTACTAGCACTGAACATCGCCTGTAATTTTATTATCATTGTCTCATAGTTCTTTATACCAGTCCTCTGTCAGATTAAAGCATAAAAGATTATATTTTTATGTGTTCATAACTGTTTTCCCTTTTTATTGTTTGATTTTTTGGAACACATTTCCTATTTGATTTCTCTTTTTTTTCCCCTGTATTTACTAGCAGTGATGTATTCCCCTAAGACAGTTATTCCTCTTGTATTGCACTGTATTGGTATTATTTAATAATCATTGATATTTTTGTTTGGTTTTCTAAATAAACACGGAATATTGTATTGAGATTCAGGTACCTCAGTCAAGCAGGTGCACTGTCAAACTGGAAAAAGGACAGATAAGAGCAACAGAAATTGTTTGGGGTCTTAGGGTGTCATAAAGAAAGATTAAAGGGATTAAGTGTGTGGAGTTGCTAGAATCACTTGTTCATCTGGAACAAGCAGTATTGTGTGGATATAAATTGCAAGGCCAGGGAGGGTGCACAGAAAGGGTGCGCTGATTCTACAGCTACTGGTTGTCACAGCAGCTTATTTTGTTTTCCTTGTGCCAGCTTTAAGCTGGTGAACTGGGGTGCTGCTGGCAGTGTAGCAACAGTAAAACAGAGCAGACAGTAAGCTGGAAATCTGCCAAGGAGCAGAAGGAGCATTTTGGTAGGTAGCCTTTCCTTTGGGAGCGCAGCCATGGGAGAACGTAGCTTTGCAGCTATCAGCATTCAAGCCAGCTAGTTTAGGCTACCTGGGCCCTTCTGTGCCACCCAAAGTTGCAGTAAACAAGAGAGAATTGCTGCAAAGAGCTGGATTCACTGTTTTCCCCAGGCCTGAGAGGCAGGCACCTGTGAGGAGCAGGGGAGACCTATTTATCACTCTGTGGCTGTGCTTTATAGAGCAGTTCATCCCTTGAGAGGTGGTTTGGACTGTGAGAATAATTCTTACCGAGACATCCACACACATTATAGAAATACCTGATTTTTTAAGATAATTCCACTTCATTCTACATGCTCTGAGGAACTGATTAGTCACTGTCACTGTTTTGTGCAAAACTGTCTTAGGGGCTGTCTAAATACCAAAGAAAAGGACTAAGTTTCAAAAATAACAGCAAAGAAATAAAGTTGGAAAGCAACATAAAATAATTTTACAATAATTAATCTCTACAAAAGTGTGAAATATCCAGCTCCAGAAAGCTGACAGAAATAAGTACCCCACTAAACCAATGCTGTCTGAGAAAGACCTAAAAGAATTGTCAGCTGTCTTCTTCAGAGCTCTCCTACTTTTACTGCAATTAAAAATGCACCTTTTTTTTTTTTTTTTTTTTTTTTTTTTTTTTGGGGATTTATGGAA